>NW_019416362.1:1236817-1458644 GCF_000390285.2 Anoplophora glabripennis
GGGGGTTGAAGATTTTACTATGCTTTTTGCGCCAAAAGTTGTCCTCCTCAAAAGCAAACTTTACCTGTTTTTGGATTTTGCCGAAAAGTTCATTACTACCCTGTAATGCCTTGCGGTACGTTATCGATGGGCTACCCTGTATATTTTTTATATTTTTTGGCATAGTCAGTCAATTGTCATAAACAAAAAAGTTGTAAAAAAAATTACTCTCCGAATGGGTTTGAAAATAGTAGTAGTAAAGTGGACAAAAATAAACTCTTTTTGTTCTTTGACAAAAATTCGAAAAATGTTTCGTTAGATATTTACAATTTAATGTGAAAAAAGTGACGAAATCGACAAATTTTCGGAATTTTTTTCTCAAAAACTACTGAACAGATTTTAATTCTAAAAAAGCATAATAATCGGCAGATTTTCTACTTTAAGATACATTTATTTGGTATGGGTCAATCATTTTATTGAAGGTCTAAAGCGAGTAAAAAAAGTCTTTTAAAGAAAATTATGATAAAACTTCAAATTTAAATTTTCTTTTTACAATATCCTGGATTAGATTATATTTACAATAAATACTGTTATGATTTTTTTTAATCGATATATGTTAACAGTACAAATGTTGAAAAGATCATTTTATTTGGTTTTGTAGCCGGAGTAAGGTTTTTGCAAGTAATTACTAAAATTTAAATATTCGATTTTTGGTTTTATAAATGGCTTAAATTGACTTGAAAGTTATACCAAAACTAAACTAAATAAGCCTTTTAAATCGTAAAATTAATCTAATAATAATAATTGACCTAGCGGTCTCGAAAAATAAGAAAGTTATTGGATAATTTATTGTATACGATAATTATTTTATTTTTATTTTACAAAAATATTAAGAGCAATAAAAGTATATTAATATCTTTTTTATTTAATTTTTAAATAATAAGTTTTTCGTTATTTTCGACTAGTTCTTGAGTTGAAATAAGCGTTCCATCATCAATTTCGCATGGAACATTCTGACATTCATCTGAGCACGCATAGACTGTTCAGTAGTTTTTGAGAAAAAAATTCCGAATGTTTGTCGATTTCGTCACTTTTTTCACATTAAATTGTAAATATCTCGGAAACGAAGCATTTTTCGAATTTTTGTCAAAGAACAAAAAGTGTTTATATTGGTTTATTTTCCAAAAAAGTTGTAAAAAAACAATAATTTTTTTACAGCTTGTTTGTTTATAACAATTGACTGACCACGCCGAAAAGTATAAATAAAATATGTAAATTATCAGAAAAATACACTTTATAAAATAAAAAAGTTTTATGCTGTAGGTTTTTGTTTTAAAAATTTAGTAGGTTACGTTCATTTACAAGCATCTTTTTAGGGGTGAACCGCTCGCCTACGGCGACAGTAACAAATCATATTTTCTACTTAATTTCCATTTGGACCAATTTTGCTTTCGATAAAGAGGTCCACACACGCTCAGGTTGTTTCTCGGACATAACCGCGGATAAGTTCGAAAGTCCCTACGTCTAAATACAAGCCAATCAGGTAAAAAATATATCGCAAATGGACTATACCCTAATTTGGTTGACATGCTCGTTTTTTATAATCAGAAGACGACGGGAAATTTGGTCTTTACACACTTTATTATGAGAATCCCTTGAAAATGTATGGCTTTTAAAAAGTACTACACAGTTTCTGTCATTTATCAAGTACATATTTTAATTAAATCATGTTTTTAGATCTTGTACGATTTACTGAGGGACCTTAGACCTAGTAGAAGATTGCGTTCTTATATTTAAAATTTTCTCCCTCTTGGAATCCGTGTTAACGGCGACCTCACTGAGATTTTTAATGTAGAGGAAAAAAGGGCACCAATTATGTTCATATTTTCCAAAAAAGGAAAATCGAATTTTCTCTTGGTCGCGCTTTCCAGAAAAGACCAAACCCTGTTATGTTCCATTCGCGTTTATTACCGATTTTTCTGCGTAACCACAATAAACAAATATCGCCACGCCAATCTGCCTACACTGGATAGTGGATAGACCGGCTACCGTTTACGTCACGGCCTACCGCGATGTACAAAAATGCCAATAAATCCGGAATTAACTTCTAGGCGGACAACTGCGCAGTTCAGACTCAGCTGCGACGGGTAAATTTAGAATAACCCTAAACTACTGGCCGAAATCGCGGCCTCCAAACGGTTCCGGAAAACGACGAGGCGGCCGAGCCGACGCGCCGCGTCGCTTCGAGTTTGTTTATTTTACAGCGTCTGTTTTGTAAGTAAATTTGCGCTATCTCGATTTTTACTGTTTACTCAGTAATAATTGCACTTAATGGGAGTGACACATTCTACACTAATATTTAATCTCAAATGAAGATAAGACTCTATACAGGGTGGTTACTTGTAAGGTGTACTCATCACTTAAAATAAATCTTACCGAAACTTTATCAACAACAGCTAATATTCAATAAAAACGAACACTAATAAATTTTTGTCATTTATTGAACCTAAAAAAATCTAAATTAACGTCAGAAATCAACAAACAAAGATCTATGCTGAATTTTTACAGAGACGTTCTTTGAAGGTGCCCCAAATCCAAATCCACAAAAATCCCAACATGGCTACCCAAGATATTGAAGATCAAGGTTTTAGCAAATATCTTGCTCTCTACGCATCGGAAGGCCAAAGTGAAAGAGAATTTAATTATCTACAAGATTGTTTCTCGCATTTTTTCCCGAAACTTCGCCCTTTTTCGAGATATTCAAGGTCAAAATTTCAAAAAACGGTTTTTCGCGAATATCTCGCGCCCAACGCATAGTTAACATAAAAATTGTAGAAAACACAGGCCCACAAATATAAATCGACAAGTCCTTAGTCCCAGACTAGCTGACCCTTATGTTTCTGGGGTCTCTGATGACGATCCCGGTGTCCATATGACCCCATCACGTCTAGATCAAGGTCAGATGAGGGTCAAACACATTAACTCGAATGATACAATTCTTTTGACCTTGAATTCTGAAATAGTGGAAAATTCGGTTCGACCAACGGGTCGAAGCGTATTCAGTGTAAAATTTTCTGCTTTTTCAGAGTCCGGAGTCAAAAAAATTGTATCACTCGAGTTAATGTGTTTGACCTCCATTTGACCTTGATCTAGACTTGACGGGGTGATATGGACATCGGGATCGTGATCAGCGACCCCAAAAACATATAGGTCACCTAATCTGAGAAAAAGGACTGTTCGATTTGTTTGCCTGTGTTATCTACAAAATTGGTGTCTTTCTTTTTATCCCAAAACCTCGCCCCTTTTCGAGATATTCAAGGTCAAAGTTCTAAAGAAAACGTTTTTTCGCGAATATCTCGCTTCCTATGCATCGGACGTCCAAAAAGTCAATGTAAAAGACATATTCTCTTGCAGTCTACAAGATATTAATATAACTTGATACATACTTTTATTTTCTTCTATTTTTCTTGTTTTTTTTTAACTATTTTGTTTAATTGTAACGCCTGTGTCCTGTGTAACGTCATTTTTTAAATATTTCTTCTTAGGTATATCTAGGTATTTTTTTGTTATGTTTTTATTGTAATTTTATTCTTCGTTTCATGTATCAACTGTTTGTAATTGGACATTTAGCCCGTCGCCGTTGGATAATTTTTAGGAAATAAGTACATAAATTGTTAAAACAAATTAAAGATAAAGTCTAATCATTCTTGAAATATCCCGAGACTTAACTTTTGTTATTTCATCCATATATTATTCATTTTTATTGATACGTCGTAATGTAAAAATCCAGTTTAGCCCAGTTATAAATTTTACATATATTTATTTGAGATGGATGCATCTGTGTTTATATAACTGTAATTAATAATTGCCCATTACATAAGCCGCATATCGAGATGTTTCACTTTTATTTTTATGTGGTATTTTATAAAAAAAAATCCGGTAACCACAGTGTAAACACCGCCACTCACCCTAAGGCGACGTAAACAAGACAGTAATTCTATAAGTGATTAGTGATTGGTACTTTATTTTTTAAGTCTACATTAATTCTTGTTTGGCGATGCTAGAACTAAAACCACATAGTCGTTTGTATGACAATTAAAAAAAACAGTAATTGGATTTGGATTGTTCATTATAAATAACGTTGATAACAATTTTTAATGCGATGCAATGGTGGAAAACCTTTCTTCTTATTATTAAAATCGTGCTTAAAAAAATAATAGAATTGGTGTAAAATAATTCAGTTTTTTGATGTACTTTGTACACAGACACAAAAAAAATCAAATTAAAAATAAATAAGCATGATATTTTAATACAAAACTTGTTGAAAACCGCTGAAAGCATTATAAAATTTGCGCATAACGTAAAGCAGCTGTACAGTGTTGCCAATGTTGTCAGTGTTACAACTTTTTATGTGAAATAGGAAAAAAAATTTAACAAAAAGGCATGTTCTCTTGCCCTTGCCATTTCTAGCACATAAACTATTAAACATGTACATACATACAGGATGGTCCGTTTTTCATGACTCACTAGGGGCATCTGGGAAACCATAAGATATATAGGGTAGCTCAAATTAGAAAAAAATTGCGCCATTTCAAAGTAATTAAAATAAACAAAACAGATTAAAGATATTTGCTGCCGTTTCTGAAATATTGTAAAAAAACTGAAAATAGCCATCTAGCGTCTTTATTTCACACAGAAAGAGCCAAAATTTGGTACTGAGGGATAAGAAGATACGAGAAATCCATTTTCGTCGAAAGAAAATTTCTACAGCCACTAATTTGAGTTATGCAACATTCGATTTTTTTTTTTTCTTATGGGCGCCTTACTACTTATTTTATTTGAAAAATAACCCACAAAATTAAAGAAATTCAATAATTTATTTAAAAAAGGGCCTGATGAAAAGAGTTTGTTAAAAACTGTAGATCAGTTTGGCAACCAATAGCGCGCAGGCTTTGTTTACGTTTCCTGTTAAGCAGCGGTTCTGTGGAAGATGTGACTAAGCAGAAGATGTGACTAAGCAGATTTAAAAAAATATATCCGTAAATCTCTATAATCTAAAAAAAATATTTTATTGATATATATGTTTCAATAGTCAATCAAATCCCAAAAGATTTTATTAATCTTCCACAACCTACAAAGTCTGTGTTTTATTATTATTGAGGTGTATATAGCATTTCTCCGCAAAGACTGTATTAGTACCTTATTTCTCTCTCCACAGTACTCCAAATTCCTAGAATGTGTTTACTTCATTCGGTACGTGTTCGATTACCGTTCTATTCTGGGAAGAATGCCCGTAAAATATTTGCCATTTATTTATTACGATGTCTTAAAATGTTTGGGAAATTTCGCAAACCTCCGAAGATAATCAATTTTGATATAAAACTACATATAACATTCTATGTCTATCTTATGTAAATCTTATATTTATATATTTCCATCTTTCAATTATTATTGTTTACCCAATATGCATAAATAAGTGCCACGAGTTGCAACAGAAATTTGCAACAGCGCACGAGTATGCTATTTGTAAGTTGGCAGTCCTTGTCATGTATATAGGTATATGATGCTATGTGATCGCTCGCACAGCTTATTGCTTTAACCTATAAAATGTCGGATGAAGAACAGACTCGGTAGAAAGAAAAATTTGTGACCAAAAGAAAGTATGAGTCCTTGAAAATTGGAACAGAAAATAGCAAAAGCAGGAAAATGCTGCGTAGCGTAGATTGTGGAGCCAGAACCTCCGCACACCGTTCGAGGACGTCAACTAATCGACATTAGAGATCACAAACATGCACTGGTCTTTCCGCAAAGAACTTTTACGTATTTTAGATTACGAGTATTTACAAGCTGTGATCACGAAGTGATCGATACATACCTACTACTATGATGCACTTCTGTGAATACAAATGTTCCTTATAAGACAAGGGTTAAAGCGACTGCATTTAGGAAAGTATAATACAATTTGATGTAACTATGTAGTATTATACAGTGCTGGGATGTTATTGCAGCCAAAAATATTCTAAAAAATATTCTGAAATTATTGAAATGTTAATTTTAAATTGAAAAATTATATTAAAAATGTCATAATTTATCAAAATGCATAAGATTGTTATATGCGCTATGATGCAAAGTATAAATATTTTATTGTATTTATGCTCCTGTATTTTTTACTTCTTGTATTGAAAGTTTATCGTACCTTATAAATAAAAAAGATTTCAAAAAACATATTTCATTTCATATTTTATAAAACTTAGTAATGCATGTAAAAATTTAGGTCTGTGGTTTGATGAAAGTTTGAGGTTTTCCAAGCATATAAACTATTTATGTCAAGTACCTTATAGTATTTTAAAACAGCTGTACCCTAATCGAGACCTAATGAACTCGAAATTAAAACTAAACCTCTGTAATGCTTTAATATTATCAAAAATCTCATACTGCGATACTGTCTATGGACCCGCACTTTTAAAGACTGATTCGACACGTTTACAGATAATTCAGAATTGTTGCTTCAGATTCGCTTTTGATATAAAAAAAAATTGATAGGATAGTGGTATTACTAACTTGATTCACAACTCTAATCATTTGAAGCTTGATAAACTTCGTAAATTACACTTACTGTATAATATGCATAAAGTCTTAAGTACTCGGTCCCCGCCATATTTATTTAATAAACTACACAAACTTCGCAAAAATACTTCGAATTGTGATACCCGGTACACTAGGAGTTTCTCTTATATTGCACCTAAGGAATACAACAATTTGCCGGCCGAGTTTAATAATTTTTCATTAATTAACTTCAAAAAGAAATTAAAGAAATTATTGCTTGATGAACGTTAATCTTGATGATATTTGGCTTATTTCTCTAATATTATTTTTATAATTATCGTCCACTGTTTATTATGTTTATTATTTTATTATTTTTGTAATTATTGTCCACTGTTTCGACATAGTTGATATACTTAATTTTAGTTTGGTTTTGCGTAAAATGTTCAGTCATTAAATTCAGAATGTATTATGCACGCTCTTCTATTCACATTTCATTGTATTTAAATTTACTTTCTTTTTTTTATTAGGGTATTATAATTATTATTATTATTTGAACATTTCCCATTTTATTTTATTATTCCAAATTGAACACAAATAAACACAAGTTGAATGTATTCCATTTCTAATTACTGAGTTTATCGAAACGTTTATTTAAATTGCCGCCACCTAACCTCATTCATACTATACTGCGCTGTTGCCGTTACTCCTTCGCGTTTATTCCTTGGCGGGCGACAATGTTTGATAATTTATTTCTCTGTGAAATGTGCGGTACGCCGCCATTATTCCATGGCTAGAAATTGGCCTCAATGATTTGGGATCGAGGGGGATTATCCCTCTTTATCCTGCCTCATCTCGTGTAGGCCTGGACAGCCTTCGTAGGTGGGCCCCATCCGTCGTCTACCCCGACCGCAAATGCGGCCGGTGTAGGCGCTTTGTGGGACCTCCTTTTGTCCTGGCTGGGCCCCGCCGGCTAGGGCCCTTTCTTCTGGCGCTCTTCTTGCTTCGCCGGCTCGTCTGTGTAAACCCCGGGGGTAGTGTCATGTTTATGTGTGGTATGGTTGGGTAGGGTAGTGCGGCTATGCAGCCTGGGATGCGCTTTGCTAAGGTGGCCCTTAGGCTAGCGCGGGAGGGGAGGGTTAAGGAGGGTATGGGGGGTGTGTGTGTGTGTGTGTGTGTGTGTCGTTGTCTTCGTTTCTTGATCCTGGCTGTCTCTGAAACAGAAAAGGTTAGCGGGCAGGGGGGGGGTCATTGGGGTGGTCACCCAGGGTCAAAAAGTTGGTGTCTAGGTCTTTTGTGTTTGTCGGTCACGTCGGGTACGTAGTCAACGGCTTGCCTGAGGAGGGGATTGTCATGTCTAGCGGCTACGTCAAATCGTTTCTCCGCGTTTTGTCTTATTGTCTGTGTAGCGTTTGTGTATTGTAAGTCTCGTAATATGTCAGTGTTTCTTACGTACCAGGGCGCGTCGGTGGCCGTGCGGAGGGCTATGTTTTCCACAGCCTGTAATGACTTTAAGTGGCTTTTTGCCGCGTGACCCCACGCCGTGGAGGCGTAGGTTAGCTGCGGTTGAAGTACCACCTTGATAAGCGTTCGCTTATTCCTTAAACTGAGGGTGTTTCCACCTTTGAGTAAGGGATAGAGCCTAGCCCTGGTGGTCTTCGCTCGCGCCACCGTCTCCACGATGTGCGGTTTCCACGTGAGACGCTGGTCCATCGTCACGCCCAGGTATCGTGTTTGTCGATTCCAGGAGATGGGTTCCTGGGATAGTGTCAGTCTGTCAAGGTTTTGTGGGATTTTTCGTTTGGTAAAAAGGATAGCCGAACTTTTGTTGGGATTAATTTTGACTTTCCACCTGTTGCACCAGGTTTCAAGTTGGTCTAAGGAGCTTTGGAGGAGGTAGACGGAATATCTAGGATCTACGGATTGGGATGTGATTGTCAGGTCGTCGGCGTATAAGTATATGTTGGTGTTGGGGGGATGTGGGATGTCGGAGTTGTAAATGGTGTATAGGTGTGGGGACAGGACGGTGCCCTGGGGGACACCGGCCTCCATGGGACGGGTGGTGGAAAGGGAATCTTGGATTTGGATGCGGAATTTTCGGTGGTGTAGGTAGGATTTTATGAGTTTGGTAAAGGATATGGGATATTGGTTGGTGAGCATTTTCATCAGTAGGCCTTCATGCCAAACCGTATCGAAGGCCTTTGCGACGTCCAGGAAGACAGCACCAGTGTACTGTCCCCTGTTGAAGGCCGCCGTGATGTGCTCGGTAAGGCGAAGGATTTGGAGTTCAGTGGAGTGATTGGGTCGGAAGGCGAACTGCTCGTCTGGAATGACTTGCAGTTCTTGGGAGTGGGTTCTTAGACGGGTTAGGATAATTTTTTCTACCACTTTGCTCATAGCCGGGAGCAGGCTAATGGGCCGGTAGTTGGATGGGATGGTGTGATCTTTGTTGGGTTTTGGGATAAGGATTATGTTTGCTGTTTTCCAGCGGGTAGGGAAGTGTCTTAGTCTGAGTGTCGCGTTTGTTATGTTTAGTAGGGCCATGAGGCCCTTGTGTGGTAGTCGTTTAAGTGTCGTGTTATGTATATTGTCGGGTCCGGGGGCTTTTCTGTTTTTAAGTCTGCGTATTGTCAGTCTTAGTTCGTCAGGTGTTGCGGGGGGGATTATGTCATTGTCTGGCTCTCTGTCGACGCGTCGGGCCGCGCGCTCAGCCACTATCTCGAATTCCTCGTCTTCGTCGGGCAGCTGAGGCAGTCTACACTGCAGTTCCAGGCTATCGGCGAAAGCCTCGGCCTTTTCCTGGTTCGTGTAAACCACCCCCACACTACCGTGGATTGGAGGAATTTTACGGCGAGCGGTCTGTCGCAGGGCCCTCTGCGTTTTCCAGAGGCTGTTGTCTTGTGGATCCAGCGACTCCAGGTGCCTAGCCCAGTTATCCTGGGCCAGTTCATCCAGAGCCGCCTTCACCCGTCTGTTAAGTACGTTTAAGTCATGTCTGTGTCGGGGGAGGCGGGTGCGGGTGGCAAGCCGTTTCGCACGTCGTCTGTCACGTATTAAGTTTTTTATGTCATCGGGGAGGGTGCCCCGGGGGTTTGTCAGTCGGGGGACAATAGTCTCCGTCGTAGTCTGAGTCAGGGCGTTTTTAATGTCAGTCTCAAGGGAGAGGATTGCCGCCTCCAGATCATGGGTGGTTTCGATGACTGGGAGCGCGATGTTTCCTTGCATTACTGCTCGGAAACGCTGCCAGTCAGTGAACCTCCTCGTGGAGGTGCCTTCACATCTCTGTCTTCGCCCCAGATCCAGAAATATTGGATTGTGGGCGGAAGACCCTTCGTATTGGGAATGTGCGGTAACCTAGTTTCTTTCTCTCATCTATTAATTAGTAACTCAGGTAAATGTCTATATTTTTTTCGTCTTAACCATTTTCATTTGTTCACCCGTAATCCGATTGTAAGGGTAAGCATCATAGTATTTCCCATAAGAACCTACTTTAAATATTAAAATTTTTGGCATTTATTAAAAACATATAAATAAATCGATAAATAATTCGAGAATAATTCACAAAATTTGATTTCGCATTGCCAAAATAATTCGAAATTGGCTGTATTTTTTCGTAGCACTGGATCCTCTGTAACTAATGTAATTATTCTAATGTAATTTTGACTACCTGTCAACAACACCTTTTACTTGATTAGTTCTGTCTATCGGCAAATTGAAATGTAATAATAATGTAAATTTATTCATTATTGATTAAAATCGAAGTTGATACTAGCGAAAAAGGCCTCCGGCTAAACCCACTTAAACGTTACCATTAATAATGTAAATCAATCCTACCGGCGACGGCTTCGATAAAATAATTCAAATTTATTTATGGCACCTAAACGGCGTAGATCGGAATTAACAAAGCAGTCGCAACTCATCGCCTTCCAAAGAGGCTTTCAAGTGTCTCTTTGACGAACCGAATAGAGGACGCTGCGTCATGACCCGATTTAGACGTCTTACAAAATTTTAATGATTTGCCTGCATTGTGAGAGGAAGAATACGCCTTTCTAATCGAAGGACGCGTATTGGATAACGAATTTATTTCGATACCTTCGATCCTCCCTGACATTTACAGCTGAAAAGTGAGGTTAAATCGAAAAAGTAAAATGAAGTAAATATACAAGGTGTTTCATTCAAGATAACAAAAGTTGATTGTCACCCGACTTCAATTTTTTTTCTCTATTTCTCCACACACAAAACATACCGTATTAAGGGCCCCATATTCTTTAAATAGTGTTTTCCGCAAAGACAAATAATTTCAAACATTTAATAACTGAATAATCTAAAGCTTATCAAATAATAGGAATGTTATGTCATGCCATCTGGTTATTTTCAAAGACTCCGCAGTAAAACGAATAAACAGATGCAAAAAACGATCAAACCATCAAACTTTTTTATATATAATTCCACATGTAAATATTCTTATAACATTTACTTGCTTAGTCCTACATATAAAATTGTTTACTTTTATTTATAAGTACGCGAAAATAATTCTTAAAATGTGGGGTTAGAATAACAGCAAACGCATGTTTTACAAACGCTTTTTTTTTAGTTATTATTTTATTTGAGTAAATTTAAATGGTAACAATGAATAAACAAAACATCAAGGATTTTATTTTTGTGCTTACTTTTGTTCTACACGTTTTACTTTTAAAGATTTCAGTACCTAAAAAAACGCCAGAAATTTCACTATTTCTCGGCCAGGAATATGGCCACCTTAAGCATTTTGATTTCTGTTATGGTATTAAAATATTTTGCGGATGTAGCAACTGCTACTTAGCCGCTGAAATATCGCGATTATGAACAGATTATCGAGTCCCTGTCGTATTTTTTGGTTCTGTCTGTCGCCGGGCGATATTAGCTTGCTCAACCGGCTCCGTGTGGTATTTCAATTTGACCTTTACGTTTCCAATAAACAACCAAGGCTCCTGTTTGTATACTGCACACGGCAGAATTGCACAGTCACTCCGTGTCTTTAGCATTATGCAAATGCGACGAAAAAAGCATGTGAGTCGACCTGCCAGGTCAAAATTGAAGGAAAGATTGAAGAAGTATGTAGATTTGTCTTTGCAATGATTCGAGGCAGTACTATTTTCCTTAACATAAAAAATGTGCCCTTAGATTGATGCGCTATGATGATAGTTATCTTTACAGTCCACCCCATACTTCTTATATGAAAATTGAAAGCATTCAGATTCAAAGGCAAAGCTACTCATTGTCCAGGAATTTTGTGTTCCGTTATGAGACTATTTATAAATTTTATTACAACAAATTTTTAAATAGATTCGACACACTCCTCAACAACCCATCCAACTTGGCTTATTTATCCAGATCGAACTACATTAGCCAATTTTTTCGTTAAATTTCCGTCTGCACTTTTTGCGTCTACGTTTTGGAAGTCATGTACTTTGTTCAACTTTCGACCTTACACTCTTTTGATGTTTACTCTTTAATTATTTTCCATTGTTTCACATTGCAGTGCTTGGAAGCAAACATACGTAAGCAGAACTTCGACAATACGCCGATGTAAAGCGGAACCTGGTTATCGCGGTAACAAAGGTCATTGGAATGATTATCTGAATTATCATTCGAGCGCAATGTTCATTGAGCAACGTATGATGACGAGACGAATTCCCTAATATTAACATAAGAAACAATGAGTTTCTTACAATTTTTTTTAGAAATTGTTCTAAAGAATGACGTTAAATAGAAAAAAAGAAGGAAGAGTGATGATTGACTTACAATAATTGTGCGCCAAACAGATCTCATTGCCATAATAGAGAACCTCATTACATAGAGCTATAATACAAATACCGATCTTCTAAATTACTTCTTTATGTTGATGTTACTATAATAATAATCAGGAACAGATAAATAAAGAACATATAAATTTATATAGAAAGGTCAAGTATACCATGAAACTGAGTGTTTTATTCTTGCAATTCAAAATCAGTAATCAAAATTATACAGCAGGCTGTAGCGGTACAATGCCAACTGCATAAAGACACGGATCCATATTTTCCATACACATCACGAACAATATCAGAGAAGCAATATTACAAATTATAATGGGACCTGAGTATGCGCGTTAACAAAACAATCGCGCATAACAGACCAGATGTAACATTTCGAATCGATATAGGAGTAGTATTTGGCCAGAAAGTAATAAAAAAATACTCGGTGAATAATGAAAATATATTCAGATCTGGCAATAGAAATTGGAAACAAAAACGAGTGCGCCTCATTCCATTTATTATTTAATAAAAACAACAAAGGCTCTAGATTTGTTCCCTGGGGAACACCAGACGTGGCAAAAAGTAATCAGACTCATGTGCTTTGTAAATAACGTACAGGGTGTTTCATAAGTAGAGGTAAAAAATCGAGAGCTTATTCTGTGGCCAAAAATAAGGGTTTTTTGTTATATAAATGTGGGGTCTTAGGACAGCCATTATCCAGCTACAGCGTGTCAAAAATTAAAAAAAAAACAGTTTTTAATATTTAATTTCTAAATCACTTGAGATAATTTAACCAAATTCGGTGTACATATTTAGTATGACAGTAGATATGGAACAAAAAATTACCAGCTTTAGAAACTTACCAGTGGCGGAGGTGTGGGTATCATCGATCATTATTGGCCAAAAAAATATATGTCACTCTGTATAATATTACAAATAAACTAGATCGTCATATGCGCCGTATTATCTTCACTTTTTGTTTCTTTACACTTTTTTGTATTTCAAAAGGAATAAGAGCAGAATTGATTTACTACATTACTTAAAATAATAATAAAATAATTAATTAACAATAGAATTACTTTACTATGATTTATTATAACAAATGTTTGAAATGGTCACCTTCAGCAAAAATACATGCTTCAGATCTTTTTGAAATTGCAGTTTGAACACGTGCAAAAATTCGAGGAGTAGCTCTTATCACATCACAACCAGCTATAATTGGCGGACGTAGCTCCTTAGATTCAATGGGAACCTTGTAAACTAATGTCTTGAGATGTCCCTAAACAAAAAAAAAATCAATAGGGTTCATATCGGGTGATTTGGGTGGCCAAGGCTGACCTGGTTCTTGAGTCTAGTAACGTTATTACCGAATATTAAAAATTCACGAGCAGTCAAACTAAAATAAGGGTGAGCCCCCTCGTGCATAAACCTCATTTTTTCTCAAGGCGCATAGGGCACATTGTCAAGTAGTTCTGGTAAAACTTTTTCAATAAAATGTCTAGGAGGCATCGGTTAAAGTTCTTGGTAAAAAGTAAAGCCCGACAAGAAAATTTCCAGTAATACCCACCCATACATTCAAAGAAAACTGATGTTGAAATCAAGATTCCATTATGGCATGAGGGTTTTCATCAGTCCAAAAGTCTTTATTGTGGAAGTTCATTATAGCAACTCTAGTGATATATTCAACTGTAGTTTGTATACTTTGTTCTGTAATTGGTGATTTTCACTGTTGGACTAATAATTTAAATAAATAAATCTGGAAAAATTAGCACACCCTGTATATTGTTTCTGCCTTACAAGTATCCATTTCTGTCTCAAAACAGAAATAATTTTTTCCTCTTTGAATTATGGCTGATGTTGAAAAATAGTTAATTGTAATATGTGTTTCATTGATTTGGAACGTTCCACCATGCCCCGTACTTTTGTAACAACGAAAATTAATAGAAAACAAATTGTCTTTCTTTGTATTCCTTACTAACGACCTGCCTGTATTGATTTTTTTTAATTAAAAAAATGTCGGACGATTGATTCCAATACCTAATATGTTAATAGTTTTCTTGTAAGCGAAAGTGACTTGCGGAATTGGTAAAATGTATTAAATTTTTTTAATAATGTAATGAATATACCTGCCACAGTCCACGGTATTGTATTAAGAAGTCACTGACCCCTCGGAGTAAATACCTTCACGTTGTCAATTTGGACGGAATAACGTTATGTCAGTCTGTAATCAGCGTGTTAAATAAATATATACCGTGCGAAAGCAAAATCTGGAACCAGTAGTAAAACTTGTGTCTCTAGTAATATTTTTATCAAATCGTTTAAAAATAGGTTATATTTTTTTAACGTTTTCAAGAAAATCCAATGGTTTTCTCGGAATCCGTGCCCTTGAATTTACCTAGTAAAGGTGTCCCAAAGGAAACGCAGGTCTTCGTGTAAGGAAAACATATTAATTAAAAAGTTAGCAAAATTTTTACATGTTTTCAAATGGTAGACTAATCTTTTCACAGTTCCTTCATTCTTCTGCCGAAAATTCTGCGTAATTTGCGCACAATCTCAGCTACACACTCTCCGTACTTGTAATGAATTTTCTTGTTCTGAAGCTCCAATTATGGCGCAATAATTATTATTTTTTTATTTATCAAATATCGATGTTGACGAATCAAGTGATTCAGAAACTTCAGCCAGTTTTGATAGAGACTTAACTACAGGTTTCCGCCATTGAAGTAGACTTCCAACCTCCATATCTTGATGGATATATAGTCCAGTCATTGAAAGGAAAGTACGGCGTTACTGCATAATTTTCCCAAACAGCACCGATTTACGCCAAAATGGGATTTAGGTTCTACTTAAATTCTACATCAAAGTTGACCCTATGCCGAGGGTTGCTTTTTATTTTTTAGGGGTGAAAACTACCCCTATTCCAAAATAATTATGGAATTATAGGTTCGAGCTTGTAATAGGTTGAAATCATCTTTAAATAAGTAATTATGATGAATTGAAAATTGTCGATCCCTAAAAACCACCCCTATGACAATAATCATTAAAAAATAATATTGAAAAATGTTATTCAGCAACTTGAAATAATTTAATCATCTAGTGATATTAAATTAAGATTTCTTTACTGTCTTTAATTTTTTATTATTTATTTATAAGTTTCAACCCTTATAAAAACCACCACTTGCAAAAAAAATTGAACAATTATAGTTTTATTTTTGTTCAAAATATAATACAATCTTTTTATTATTTAAAATGTAATGTACTTATTTATTTTATCAAATCTAAAAAAAACCCTATTGATTAAAATTTCCAATCAAAAATAGGGAAAATAAGAATTTTATTTTTATATGGATTTTAATTTTTTTATTTTTATAACAAATATTTTTTTTATTGCATATAACATAAATAATCAAAAATCCTCTTCAGTCTCGTCTTTCTTTTTTATTCTATTCCTAAAATTCCTATTTCTGTTCCTAAAATATAGCTATAATGTGTATTCATCAAAGCTTCAATATACGTGTTCTGATTTTTACCCATAACTCGCTTAGTTTTTATGCTATCGAGCCGTTCAAAAAACCATTTTGTAGGTTTTTTCAAGGGTTGTAAGATCAAATAAGTTAAATTTTCTTTCATCCCTTATTTTTGTAAGGGTTTAAGCTCAAAGGGCTCGAACAAGTTGCTATGTACGAACATATGCAAATTTTAAACGGCCATATCTTACTTAATTTTTATCCTACAAAAAAAAATAAGAAAACAAAATTTTCAAAAAAGCAAAACCTACAATTTTGTACTCTACAAAATTTTGCCTATCATTAATAGTTTTTGAGTTAATTTAAAGAAAAGACAATTTTTTCCAAAAATACAAAAATTCTCATTTCAGTTCAAGCCCAACTTTTTTCAAAACTAAGCACTTTAATCCGGTCAAACTTCTAGAGTCTAGAGCATATTAAAGTACGTAAATAAAATAAATTGTAAAGTAACGATTATTTTCAATTGGGGTGATAGTTAGGGGGTGATTTTCACGTTTTTTGTCGCCGAAAAAAATACGGACCAACTTTATTTTCGTCATAACTCGCTTAATCTGATGCTAGGGACTTTCATAAAAAATACAAATAAAGGTTTTTTCAAGCACTTTAAAAAAGGTTCTATGAGTATTCCCTGAAAATACATTGATTTTTGGTTATTTCACGTTCAAACTTTCAATTTTGGCGTTTGACGAATAAGAACCAACCTTCAACAAGCTATTACTCCGCTTGTATTGGGTCTACAGACACCATAAACACACCATTCTTTTTGTTTTTTTATAAGCTGCATTTTTTATAAGAATGATTTTTTTGATAAAATATTTACTTTGTAGTGAGTGAGTTATTCGCGAAAAACCGTCTGAAAGAGTGTTTTTTTTTGGTTAAAAATTTACACTTTCATTCGCGAATAAGTCGAAAAGTATTGACTTTCAGAAAAAACTTTATAGAACAAAAGTTGCTTAGAATTAGTCAGTATACCCATCCCCGGATCCATTATTCTCAATGAAACATTTTTCACCCCCGAGAAGGGGTGGCATCCACCCCTAGGGTAAAAGCAACCTCGGTACAAGGTCAACTTTGAAGTAGAGTAGAACCTAAATCCAAATTTTTATGAAAATCGGTGATGTTTGGCAAAATTATACGGGAAAATAGTCATTGACTGGACTAACAGTGAGAAGAGCATATCAAACAGTGGTCCGTATGGTCCTTCGAATGGAGTTCTGTCTTATTATTAATACAAACCACTTGATTGGCGCATTTTTTAGCTAATTTAACGAAAAATCTTCAGCTTCTTCTTGCATTTTGCTGTCAGGGACTTTAATGATAACCTTGGTCTTCTATATCTTGTAGGCACTGTCATATTTAGTTGTTCTTCTCTTCCACAAGCCCCGTGAATGTTCTTTATTTAAAACATCATCAGTTACTCTGTGATAAACATTTTTTTTGTTTGTGGTTCCCTCTAGCGGCTAACCGAAACAACGTACGATAGAGATTAAATATGTTAAATCTGTTTATTTGGATCGCGGGAAGTTCCATGTACGTGGGATATTGAGACGCCCTGTATAGGTCACCGTTTTACATCTACTTTTTATTTCAACGTCCAAAGTGTACTAGTTTGAAAATGTCCCATTTCTGAACGCAACAGATCCGAAAACGAAATCAAGTTCTTCGACATATCATCGCGCTTCCATCATAACACCCCGTATTTCGCTTTCGAACGGGAAAGACCGCTCCGCTTGCGTAATCCGTTTCGGAATGTAACAGAAATCGATTATACGGGGCATGGAGAGTTCCGAAATGTAGGAAGTGAAATTGCGCTCGAAGAAACTTTTGAATTGTACCGTTCGCGACTCAGTTTCGCGAGATATACCGCAGCGGACTGTCCGCCATTGTTCGGCGGCCCCTTGGGACAGATTTCGGCCGGATTATTTCGGTTCGGTTATTTCTGTGCGAAGTCGTGAAAGTGAAGGAGTTGGTGCAGGCCTGTGCAGCGCTCCTTCCGGGTGTCTCTGTCGTAAGTAGTTATCGGATGTCTGATCAGAAGGAACGGGAAGCTTGCCAGAATGCGAGAGAGTGGTTTGCACGCACCTGTACGTGTACGGGGTGTAACAGAAATATCGGCGGGGCTCGGTGGTGGTATAGTTGTTACGATGTCAATTGGAACCTATAAATTTTAAAGCACAGGACCGTATGCATTTCTCCTGAAATTTCTACTTATGCTTTGACCATGACGTGTCTCGTAATTTATACTCGAATAGAAATTCGGCGAGCCCGGTATTGGTAAACTAGTCCGCCTAATGTAAAATCGACGGCGGCGCGCTGGTCATCAACGCAAACCTGTATTGGTCCACTAGGTCGTAAATAATTTTTTTGTATGGCACACGGGTTCACTTAGCTTTGCCGCTTTGCCAGTGCCGTGCAGAACATTGCTTGGCGGGGTATTTTGTTGGTATAGTACGTATTATTATTTATTAGTTGATATTATTATTTTGTTCATATCGTAACCAGTAAAGGGTAGCAGTTATTAAAATAAATGTTATATGTACTTATCTAGTAATTTAGCGTGGCTCTCTGGAGGCTCTTTGAAGCGGAGGATAACGAAATAACTCGGGGAAAATACCCAAATAGTGGAACCGGTTTTTATCGAAAGTATCGAAACAAACTCAGAGTTTAAAAACAAAGATTTACACGTAAAAAGTCAACGTATTATATTAAATATATATGAATGTTTGAAAATTGAGAATAGTGAACAATGTGATAAAAAAATTAGGAAACGGATTAACGAATTTACTAAGATATCCAACAAAAAAGGCCAATTTATTGCGTAATTAAAGAAGGATTGATCACGGTGCAATGAGGAAACGGAAAAATACAAAATTAAAGAAAATTGACTATTTTACCAGATGTAATGCGGCGCACAATTTATAATATGTATAAAGAAAATAAAGTTCCTACTTTAAACATGATTCGAGATAAATTAAGTGATTGTCCTGATTATAATTATAAATATTTTACGACATGCTATATTACAATACGATTTTAAACATAAAAACTTGACAATCGTATGGTAATTATATAGTAATATAGCTCGGAATATAGTATATTTAGACGAGACAGGGCTAATTTTTTCTGGACGTCTATGTGTTCTGTAGAATTTATGAGTTAAATGTTTTTATGCGGTTTCAATTGAGAACGTAACAACTATAACGGAACTTGAAAAAAGCTTCCTACGAATATCTGGCGTTCCGTTTTTCATTTATTCTGAATTTCTTTATCATAAAATAACAGAACCGTTTCTCGATTGTATTCTTCAGTGGAAGATATACTGGAAAATCATACCTGTCTCGTGAAGTTTATGGAATCCTGCATGTTATTTGTTCAGGACAAACAAAACGGAACATAAAATACAGAATTAGTTCTCATAAATCATCCTGTAACTCAAACATACAAACAAAAAGGAACAAAATTTTTCATCATTTTATGCACAGGCATAATTTTAATGATGAATCAATTCGATAATGAAGTTAATTTATCAAAAAAGAATGATTAATGAGATGCTATGTATAAAGTCAATAATTTCATAAACAAACAGTCAGATGCAGATAATTTAAATACAATCTCAATGGAATTTTTAATACATTTATGAAATAAAGGCAATGAAATGATAACACCCAGTCCATTGTCCTTTTGTTTTGTAAACGTTTTTTAGTTTACTTTTTGTCAAACCTTATGGCAACTCCAGACCTAAAATATTAATTTTGAAAACGACCAAACGTCAATTAGCAAATAGAAATTGTCAATTTACTGCAATATTTTCTATTTTTTTGAGCCATGCTTGACAGACCTATAACATTACCGACATTTTTTTTTTAATAGGACGCTCTATATTTTAGAGTATAAATCGATAGCCCTTCTAAAGACGAATTCAGCGATATAAGGTTATACCAATTTTTTTGTCATACTTGAAAAAAATTGAATTAAATGAAAGTTATCAGTTACATTTTGAATAATATTTGTTCGAACTTCTTCTCTGATACGATTTTTCAATCCTTCGATAGTGTCTGGTCTGTTCACATACACTTTGCTTTTTAAATAACCCTATAAAAAAATCTAGTGGAGTTAAGTCAGGGAAGCGTGGTGGCCATTCAAACGGCCCTCTTCAGCTTATCCATCGATATGGGAAAACTTCATTAAGGTAATTTCTTACATCGAGTCGAAAATATGGAGGAGCAACATCTTGTTGGAACCAGACATCACCAGCAGGCATATCGTGCTCATTAGGATTAGGAAAAATTAATTCCAGGGGGCTGAAAACGCACAGAATCCAAACAAATATCGCCTGCCAAATTGCCCTTAAAGAAATGAGATCCCAGTATGCGATTTCCTACTATTCCAGTTCTATCATTTTGGGACGCAGTGTATATGACGGAGACACGGGGTGGACATGGGGATTGGTTTGCCCCATTATCTCCATCGAAATAATAAATGGGTGACGTGACACTATTTATTACAAGTTCGAACACTACAGTTTGGGAACAGTTTTACAAGTTACAAAATAGGAACTAACGGTCCGCCACTGTCAACACTAGCGACCCGTTCACTACTTTTCTATCAAAACAATAATAACAATAATAAAAGCCACTTGGCTATGGTTGTCTCATTAATTGAATGATGCGGTTGCTTTCCTGACTTTTAATTTTTTTCCGGTCACAGGGGCGTTTCCTTGTGCGTTCCTCTATACTATCAGTCTACTTTTTACCAAACATGGCCATATAAGGGTGTTTACAAAAGTTAGATAATGGTGATCCTTTACACACAGGCTAGCTAACCCTGAAAAGATAACAATTTGGTATTCTAAACATTAACAAAAACAAGCCCTTCAACATTCCATCGACGGTGACAGTTCCTCGAGCGGCCACGAATTCATAAGCGGTTACAAGAGTGATGGCGACATATATTAAAGTTTTCTTATAGAATAAATTTGTTTATTAAGAGCGATAAGTTTATATTTCCCTTATATATCTACCCCTTTAATGTACTACTACCTATACAGGAATCTAAATTTCTCCTAATTATATAACAATTTGAACTTTTCGAATTATAAGCCAGTTTCCTGCATCATACACCTCGAACAATGGCGAACTTAGAGAAGAAAGTATGCTTTTAATATGACCGCTCGTTTAAAATTCAGTTCCTCCATTTAATAAATTGTTAAATAACAAGTCGCTATACACCGGTTTCCTGTAATACCATATAAGTCGATGTACTTTTCGCCTTGCTGCCAATATATACGGCATACAGATAGGTATCTGTTGAATATACCGTACACGCCATTGCTACACTTAATTGTATCGTTAAACGTTAAACAACTTTCGGACGTTTAAAATGATTAATTTTTACGAGATATCCGCGATGTTAGACAGGGTGATTCATATGTTGTGAGTCACGACCAAATTCCGTCATTAATATAGTTTTAAACATGTAAACAGGCCGTTTCTTGTAAACACGAGTTTAATTTTTTGATATACGGAGTGTTCTATTGCTGTTGTTGTAATTTCATCTTTATTTTTTCATCATTTCATTTCATCTTTATCCAAAATTTTGTTTCTTGAAACAGTTTCAATTGTTTTACGACAATAACGTCAGTTTGAGAGTCATAATATGTTTTTTCCACTCATGTACATTGTGTGTCTAAGTGAGTTTTTTAGAAGTTCGTATTTCCCAGATTACTAATCTGAAATTATGCATGAAACTAACGGAATACCAGAGAGCGAAACTGTTATGAAAAAAAATTGCCTTTGTATGCCTTTGTGGCAAGTTAAACAATATTTCGAGTGTTTTTAAAAAGTATGTATTTTTGGCGTGAATTTGATGTGTGGATGTACGCCGCTGATTGTAAGTAAAACTAATTTATGTTTTCAATTAATTATTTTTGCTGTTACTACTTTTTGAAGCAGTGTGTTTAGTTTGTGAATCTCAGTGTCAATGACCTACCCACATAATATGAACCCACTTGTTCTAATGAACAGTTTTTCGTTACACTGTATTTGCGTCTCTTCGTTGTTAAATATATGTGTTAAGTTATCAAAAAAAAACATGTATAGGAATAAAAAAGGTGAGACTTGAAAACAATGCATGAAATTACGAAACAAAAGTTAAAAAAATTAAATTTTCATGACGAAATTTGAGAAAACAAACTTATATGAAGCGTTTCCAAAGGTTAAAGGTAACCTCTATGTAAATATGACCCTAAATCCAGAAAATTTAAAAATTTAATTTAAAATCACTCACAATTACAATTATTGTTCACTCACAATCACAGTTTTTCACTTACAATTACAATTTTTCACTCACAATCACATTTGTTCACTCACAATCTCAATTTTTCACTCACAATCACAATTTTTCACTCACAATTAAAATATTCCACTCACAATCACATTTGTTCACTCACAATCACAATTCTTTCATTCATTAAAAAAACTCAACGTTTTATACCGGTTACCTTTTTTATTATTACCTTTGTCCATTTATATTGTACTAAATTTTCCTACTAATTGTAAGACAAACATATTTCAACAACAATAATCGCTATTGGTCTCAATTTTATCTATAATTTTTTTGTTTTTCATTTCCATTCGATTTAAATACTGTCATTACTAATTAATAATTCCTGCTCATTAATTTATTATTAATAAATAACTCGCTAATTCCTTTCCACTTAAAAATAGACGTCTATTAATGTGGTTAACCTCTGCAACAGTTTTCTAATTCAGTAGAGGTTAGCGAGGCGTTCTTGATTCTGTCGCAAGAAATATTATGCCGCTGTGATTGATGACGAGTGGAAAAGTAGGACGGTTTGAACATCTAACACAGCGATGAATTAGTTCAAATCAGAAACTGAAAGAAAAGCGAAATTTTAACGTTTATTTTAATAATTCTAATGACAGCCGGATGATATGGCTACATTTTATAACGGCCAACTAAAAATATATTGTTTGGCAATGGCATATCATTTGACGTTATGACGTCATTACATTCTTATCGTAAAAATAGTAAATCGTCTTGTTGATTGCAGCTGTTCAGCTAGCCCAATATAGGAGCGTATCTAAAGCTAAAGAAATCGCTTCTTAATAACCACTTAAATCTTATCTTGGTTATTTTGTTTCTTATTAGCTTTTCTAGTAACTATTTCTTAACTACACATAGCATTGATACAATTCCTTGTAAATGATAAAGGTATTTAAAGAATATTTTATCATAATTTGGTCAAATTCATTCAATGCAAATAAGCATTAGCTTTTCAAAGGATACCCTACTTGCAAAACTGACATCATAAATTTTAATAATGGTATAGACCACGATTCTAATGCCTTGGAAAAAAAAATGTAAAGAATTCGCCTTAGAATTTGAAAGTATAATTGATGTGTATAATTGATCAGTGTGCTGATAATTTGTCGTTTTATTTTTTCTTGTAATTAAAAATATTAAATATGACTCGAACCACTTGTTTTTTTAAAATGTTAATTTAATGAATTGTTATATTTTCACATTTGAGATAGATGTACAATTATTTTAATAATACCAGGAGTGATCAATATGAGTTACTGTGTGTTTATAATGAGACCCTCGTACATCATGACGCAATTTTTAATCTTATTTCAGTTCGATAAATTCCATTTTTTTTTTATGGGTGGGTGCTTTTTTCAGTAAAATTACTGGTCATGTTTCACTGAATCGGATGCTGAAGCGAAAATTACACAATCTCCACCGATCTTGACCTGTTAGAAGAAATTGCGGAACCTCTCGAGAACGGCATTGTTTTTTCTCCTCTCGGTATTACAGTGAACTGTTTCGCAACCGTCAATCCCATAGAAAGAGTGTCAAGGGCGATTAATTTTACTAATTGCATCATAGAAGTGGTTTAGTTTAGCTTTCGTCAGTTTCAGCGTCGACCTTTTAACATCTCTCCGCTTTTTTAATTTTAACAAATCGATCTAGTAAACCTTAAAAACTCGTTTATTTGAGTTTAAAAAATATATTTGTTGCGTAATAATAAATTCGTGCTTACTAACAGTATTTGGCAATTAATGAATTAAGAGATATTTTTTGCTTAAATTAAAAATAGATATAGGTAGTTGCCGCTGAAAAAATTACTAAATTGCAACAATTTTTTATTGCTTTAAACGCCGTTTCGGTTTTTCTGAATCCTTCAGAACTTAGATTGTTCCAAAACAATTGGATTGTTTAAAAGTATACGTACTTCTTTACTGCAAGGATGACTAGATTGTAATTGAAGTGAGAGTTCTATTGTTACGATTATTGCATTTTTTAATGTCTCGGTGACAAGCAGAAATGAGTACCGTATTTGCCGGTTACCGCTGATACGTCATTTTCGGACCTGATCCGTATAATTCTCACTTTTGTGATTGTTTTTATTGGTATTATTGTTATTATTGTAATACAAGGTCACAAGCTCTCTCGAGATTTCGTCTTTTATTTTAAAACTAGAAATTTGCTAATGATGTATCAATAAACCGAAACGTAAACAAAGAAATAAGAATGTCGCGGAAGGAAAGATTGTGGAGGTATCCTTAAGACCATATGTAGATATGTACCTATTTATTATGTGAATATGTGATTAACAAAGAACTTTTTTTATGTCAAAAACAATTCGTTTAAATGTGTTGACAAATTGTTTCAGCATATACAGGGTGTTAAAAAAAAGAGTGTACAATATTTCAGGAGGTAATAGTATGAACCAAAATAAGCAGAAAAGTCTTAATAAACATGGATCCGCAAAGTAACGGTTGCGGAGATATGGACCACTATTCGTTTTTCAAACATTTTATTAGGAATAAACCGACAAAGGAAGCTTTTAACAAACAAAAAACAAAGTTACAGAAGACGTTCAAAGTGCCCTCCATCCATTTCCAAGCAGGCACGACATCTTCGTCTCAACGATATTCGAACTCTTTCGAAAACACCCTCCTTGGTTTGGATTTCTTGACACTTTTGATTAATCCGTAGCTGCAGCTCTTCCAGGCTATTTACAGGAGTACCATACACTAATGTCTTCAAATATCCCCAAACAAAGAAATCTAGAGGGTTCAGATCAGGCGATCTTGGAGGCCATAAAACAGGTCCGGCCCTTCCTACCCATCTATGTGGAAAAGTTTGGTGTAAATGCTCTCTAACGGCCATGGAAAAATGAGCTGGAGCACCATCATGCTGGAACCACATTTGTTGCCTCTGATTCAAAGGAATGTCTTCCAAAAACTCATACAGTGTGTTCTGCAGAAAGTTGAGGTAAGCAGCGCCTGTTAATCGGTTTGGTAAAACAACAGGACCTAGAAACCTGTCACCTACAATACCCATCCAAATGTTTAATGAAAAACGTGCCTGATGTCCAGATTCTATTAGAGCATGAGGATTTTCGTCGGCCCAAATATGCGTATTGTGAAAATTAAACACTCCATTTCTTGTGAACCCGGCCTCATCAGTAAAAAGAATGTTTGCAAGAAAACGAGGGTCTTCAGCATCATGACGTAGAAACCAGCGGCAAAAAACCAAACGTGCTTGATGATCATTTATTGGATTTAAGGCCTGTACTCGTTGCACATGGTATGGATAAAGCAGTTGCTCGTGAAGGATTCTCCAAACAAGAGGACCACTAATTCCTACCTCGGCTGATATTCTCCGCACACTCGTACCTGGATTCTGCTCTACCAGTGCTAGAATTTCTTCTTCTGCTCTAGGAGTGGATACCGACCTTGGTCTTCCGGATAAATGGCACTGTTTGCTCAAGGAACCGGTATCACGCAATCTTTGGTGAATTCTTCCAAACATGCGTTGTGAAGGAATCTGGCGATTTGGATAAGCGTCAACATAAAGACGTCGCGCTTCGGTGGCGTTCCCATTAGCACGACCATACATGAAATGCATGTCTGTTAATTCTGCGTTAGAGTAACCAGCCATAGCGAAAGAAAACTTGTGCACTGAGAACAACTGTCAAATACGTACTGTTTATTTCACTAAACATCAACCAACTATTATAAGAAAATACACAACGTTTTTGCAAAATAAAAAAAGGGGCTAAAAAACATAAAACATTCCATATCTCCGCAACCGTTACTTTGCGGACCCATGTTTATTGAGACTTTTCTGCTTATTTTGGTTCATACTATTACCTCCTTAAATATTTTACACTCTTTTTGTAACACCCTGTATATCTAATCTAATTTAGATTTCGCATACAGACTTAATCGTTATTAAAGATCGGAAATGTTAAGGCGGCTGGAAACAAAAACAGATTTCCAAAATTTCGGTTTTTTCAAATATTTCGAAAACTGATCATGTTAACCTTGACTTTTTAGAGGCAAAATAATAATTTCTAACTCATGCGTAAGGGATTGTTGAAAATAATTAACACTTAGGGCTAAGTGGATAATCGCCTCCGGCGATCTGTAAATATCCATGTCACAAACGAAAATGGTCGTTTAACATTTACAGAGATCAAATCTAATATAGTCAAAGTTTTTAATAGATGCTATTTGTACTAATGGTGGAGAATATTTTAGTAATCTCACTATCCGGGTCATTGTACAATAATATGCACATGTCTGCCGCTGATCTAAAACTTCGCATCGATCAGTTTATTCGATACCTATCTAGCGGCAGCCCTGTCAGCCTGGCGTGCCCGTGATCAATCCAGGTTTTTTACTGAGGGACATTGGCCATCCATTTCATTGTCGTGAAGTGAATTTGGCACTGTGCTTGGCCGAGTGTTTGGCACGTGTTTTTTGGCAGTCAGTAGCATTGTGTATCGTGAGCATAGAGCGGCACACGGTCCAAACGCGTATTGGCCGCTTACTCGCATAATATAGATTACTACTTTATTTCCAATGTTCCAAAGTTTCCAATGTCTAATCATTGTACTTTTTAAATTAATTTGATACATACGGAATTTTTCTTGTAAACTAACACTTTTTCTTTTTTTTACAGGTGGGTACAGAGCAGGAAAAAATTTTTGTAGCCTAGGATCGAGTAAGTTAGTTTTCTGTTAGACTAAGTCAATGTTGATGGGTGATAGATCTGGCCAAAGAGGTGGCCAAACTAAATATTTTCTAGCGTCATTATGGAAATGAGGAAATATGTATTTCTTTAATGTTCATAGAATTTTTTCAAAACTGCCTTTTTATTTCATGAACAAATTGCTCTTTATCGTTCAAGCAAAATTTCATGCAGCAGTATGTGTATCTTGTGTTAATTATCATCATGCGTAAAAACCCACAAAGGGACAAAAAAGCGTTCGTTACAATGTATATGCCAGTCACTCGACAGTGAGAAAATAATGTTTTCGTACTGTTTTTTTTTTCTTGTATGGGTTGGTTTTGTGAAGGGGAACCCACAGAAAAGCGCTTAGTAACGATACACCTCTCCAATTTCTATACAGGGCCTTCTAAAAATAACGTTACATTGCAGATCCAACATTAATTTTGAATACATTAAAAACCGCATTTCAAAAAGTTTTTTTTGTAATTACTTAACCTTTATCCCGTTTAACTTGTATACACTTTGTGTAATTGTCAAATGGACCGCAAGTATGTCAAATCTACGAGAGGTGTGTCAGAATATAAATTTTACTGTAGTGTCAAGAAAATATAAGAAAAGTCACAACTGGGTACATCAAAATAAAACAATTTTGTATGGAAAAAGAAATAGAACAGCTGAAGGCATGTTTGCTTTTGAAAAAAAAAACACATTGCAGGTCAAAAAAATGCACGTATTTTTGTTCTTCTCAACTAACACATAGTACTATTACGGTAATGCAAGTAATAAATAACTATAAAAAAAATAATTGATTCAATTAATTCGCATAGTTAGCATTGCAAATCATTGATGAAAAAACGGTTTTATTAATGTAGCGTATATAATTGCTCCGCATGCTGTTGTACTTTGGACTGTGGTTCGATCCCATGGTGTGGTTTTTTTATCGGTGCCATGAAAGGTACGGACAAACTTACAAATCATGCTATTTAAACAAATCGCGTACTTGGCGCAGGAAATTATCGTTTTATTCCTGTTTACATTTGGGAAGGCATGGGCGTCCCGAAAGGCAAAGGAAATTAATTATTAATAACGCCAAATAATCGAATAATTTCTGGAGGTTAAAGCTATCTGTATAATAGTAATACGCTGCCCCTTCTCACTTACAAATCTCAAGAATTATTCGGAATAAGAAGTAGAAGCATTTTATTTTAATTAGTCGTTCTCTTTAAATGTTAATTAAATCATTTAATCGTTTGTTTAAGGAGGTATATCGGGTTTACTAAAATGCACAGATGTACTTGAAATTTATAAAGCGTATTACCCAGTGCTCCTTCTGTGCGTCATAATTTTTTGAATTTTTTTTTTAATCTAGATTTTGAGATATTGTTGTTGAAAGTTGTTCATTTTAACATAGGTTTATATGGCGAAGATGGACGGTGAGGCTCTTTTTTTGCCCATAACTGAGAAAAAAATGTAGAAATTGAGAAACAAAACTTTTCCATAGATAGTACACAGTATTATCTTATTTTTGATGTAAAACTAATGTAAGTTTTGAACATAGTACAGCTGTATTAATTAGAAACAGAAACCAATAATTGCATTTCTGTCTGACTTGAGGATTAATGTGGCAACGTCGCAATCAGCTGACAGCAAGGAGGGAATACATTTGAAAGACTTGATAAAAACGAAATTGATTTCAAACATATACATTTTTCCTAAATCCCATGTACATTGTTATCAACAATAAATTATCCACAACAGATGATTTTTTGTAATGTTTTTAAAAAACTAGATTAATTAAAAAAGACTAGGAAGCTGTGATATATTTATTGGAATAAAAAATACAGTTGATAAATCCTTTTAATATATTTAATGGTTTATAAAAACATCGTAATCATTACCCAGCAATATTTAGGGTTACATAAAGTTTTCTTTACTTGATTAATATAATTAGTAATACTTGAGATAAAAGCATTTGTACGGAATAACAAAGGAACATAAATATTTCTCAGCAAACTTTATATCTAAAAAATTAGTTATAGTTGCAAAACTTTTGTAACATTACTAAAATAGAGATTAAAAACACGAACAGTGAGTAATAATGTAATTTCTATCACAGAACCTTCAAAATTGCATCCAACATTTTCTTTGACTTGGACGAGAGATGGGCGCGAGTGTCATTTCATTTCTTTAGAACTAAATTAACATAATTCTCGTTGTTTTACCAGTTCACATGATTTACGGATTTTAAATAAAGGATACAAATCTTCGCGAGGATAATACGATATATTTGCTATATATAATAATTATATTGTACATAGTTTACACACAATACATTTTTGAACGCGTACGCATCTTTACCCGAATTTGACGCGCAATATCTCCGATGTCCGAGGTCTGTAGGTTCGCAGTGTGTACAACTGCACTCGATTATTAGCGCTGTTGCCACATCTACATAGTGTTTATGCGTTCATTAAATATAATTTAAAACTACTTAAATATGATATTTTTATTTTGTTAATTTTCAATATGTATGTTATGTGCATATTGAGTAGATTTCTTTGCTATATAGCAAAGCTATTTATCGCAAATAATTTCAATAGAAGTTAATTTTTTCAAGTGGTAGCGGGCTTTAGTCCCATACTTCCCTCGGACCCCGATATACCTCCTTAGATAACACTACTGGTAGTAATTGCCTATTCGGAATGAGCAATGCTCGTGTTTCCATTACGTGAAAATCATTGTAGATTTGCATGGAAATTGATCATATTAATTTTAGTTATATGCGAATTAGTTTTCTGCATGATATTCGTACTTGACATTGCGGATATCAACAAGCGTAATTACTCTATTTAAAAATACACGTGTATCGGGGAAAACACACAATATCAATTATCTACGATCATCCGCTGATATGCCACTTATGAAAATACCATGTTTTTCGAAAATATAATTACGTGGTAATCGTTAGATCGTAGCAGCGATTGATATTGTTTTTCGATTGAAAACCGCAAATTTTTTACCTCCTGCGGCTGAGCCGAACAAAAGAACCATAATTTTTTGTGGGACGTTAATTAAACAAATTGTGGTGCCTAATTAATCAATTAAAGAACGATAATTTACACAATATTTATTAAATGCGTTGTCGATTTATCATTTCGTTAGCTGTCAGCGCTTATTAAAGTTTTTTATTTTGAAGAACACCATCGATGCGATGTTGAATTTACTATTTCCTATTTCACTTTCTCGTGCTCGACCGCGAAAACGGACATTGTTCCGATAATAAATTACTCTTTATTGCCAACCAGTACTAATTATAATATAGGTATAAATATCGTCGATTAATTTTGTTCAAAATTGTTATTCGTTTCAAAAAGACCGGTACCTACTTATAATGCAACAACTGTGTTGCTGAGTGGGGTTTGTTCTTTTATTTGCTTTGGTGGTTGCCACTTTTTCGATCTCAGTGAGGCAAAGGTGTGTTTTTGTTGACTGTATTTATCTTAAAATTAATGTGAAGGAAATTATCGGTACGCCCATGGCCCGAATGAACATGATCGATTTGTTTATTTCACTTTTTTTTTAATAAGAAACTAATATTTTTACACGAGAAATATTCGCATTCAAATATGTATTTATTTCGTACATTTCAGCAAAAGAATTATATCAAAGTAGTTCTGACATCTCTGATAGTAGATAATATTCAGGATATTGCATTTCCTTTGTAATTGCGCCATAAATTCAGAGGCTGATAAAGCATATAAAAATGATAAATATTTTCTGTGAGCCTGGCGGTATCACTTTAAAAAAAGAAGAATGTATTGCACTGAAATTGGCGAAAATTTTGAAAAAACAAAAACATCTTGTATTCGTCAGTTTCTTAATTAATCAAGAAACAGATATAGCACTATTTTCTTTGTAAAAATAACTATTTTAGTTCAACCAGATGCCGTTGCCGAAAAACGAAATGCTGTCGAAATTGGATAAACAAATCAAGATAAACTTCCTCGAATTTTTCCAGCGCAGTTAAAAGCTTAAAATAGCGCATATATCTGGGTTTATAATAGTAATTGTCCCATTTTATTAACTTGTATCTTCCAAGAGAACGTGTTTACGGCAGTCTCAGGATTTCCTGAAACCTGGAATTCTATACCGTTGTTTATTAGGTAGCAGCGACTTTTCACCATTAAAAGTGTTTTTATGGAACAAGGAACCGAGATTTAAAGAGCCTTTTTTATTAGGAACTTTAAATAAATTGTCTTTCTTCTCATAATTATCGCAAGATACTTCGCAGTTTTCGGTATTGAATCTGTTATAGTTTTTCCGAAGTCAGTTGAACGTGTATAAAAACGCCTAGCAATAAAATTGAATGAGTTTCATAGGCGTCCCTAAATAAGTTTTCTGCTAAAGGTAAAAAAATATAAAAATTTGTATATAATGTGTAGAAAATTTCTATTATATGTTCATTTGGCCAACAACATAATTTAATTAACCTCCTCAAACAATTTTATTATATTGGTGGTAAATTTTGTTTTGTTCCGTTTCAAAAGGTCTCCAAAATGCCATGTTGTGATAATATTCCTAAACAAAATATCCCTCTTATTTCTCCTTTTCGCAATTGTAATGTGAATGATTGATAGAAGGTGCCTATAATAAATTAAAATTACCTGAATCACACTAAATTATGCATTGCTGCACTGCACTGCTGGGCAATTTATCAACCACTTGTCATCTGCTGTGATTTATTGCCCAATAGCCCAATGCAACTGTGATCGTTTTCCTTTATCCGCGCTCGCATTCTTCAACTGAGCGTATACATTTCTATCACCTCCACATTTAGTTCGATCAGACCTGTATATGGGTATGGCTAAATAAATATGGGAACAAGTTTTTCAAATATTTCAACGACGAGTTGCTGCGTCAGCGACCGAACCTGGTACATACTATCAATCTGTTGATTCTTCAATTGATATCGGAAAGACTATGCAACAATTTAAAAGGAAATATGGATGTTTTTAACAAATATTTTTTCTGAATCCATTATCGCCGTTCAAGATTGTAGGCGTCTGCGACATTTGATATACGAGATAAACCGATTGTGACGAAATGTCGTCTTGCACATATGTTGCACTCTGGTATCGCGAATTGTGTCGCAACTGTAGCATATCTGGTGTTACGTAACTTAAAAATTACCACTTTCACTAAGTATACTACGATCGAAGATCGAAACACTGTCTCAGTTCGATCTCGATTGCCCACAGGTAGGTTGAATAAACGGAGCGGAGAGAATTTCAGACGGACTCTCACATCAGTGGCTTAGTAAGAGACCGAGAAACTTGATGATGTACCAAAAGTGTCAGAAAGTAAAAAAGTATTCAAATCCAGATTAGTCATAGGCTCAAAACATCATAGTAACCATCCTGTTATGTACCTACTGTGACTGTTTAGAACTGCATTTTTTATGATTTTTTTTGTTATGAATTTTTAAACAAGATTACCGTAATAATGCTAGATATTGAATCAGTCATCCGTTTTTGCAAACTTAAATCTATTTTAAGAAAATGCTAATTTCTGCATGTTCACTTTCGAATTTTTTTCATCACAGTCTCGCTTTTTATCCCGAGACAATGGCCCGTATTTTTTTAATTCCATACGCAACGGAATCCAGGTGTTGCGTGTATGTTAGCATGATGTGGGATTGGTTTGAGCAAAAGCAACGAGTTTTTTTTTAACTCATATAAACGGCGATCGTAAAACATGTTTACTTACTGATTACAAATTATCCAGTTTTCTACGAGAAAAAATAGGCGGTGGTTTTTATTCCTTTGTTTATTATCGCATTAAAGATAAATAACGTATTAATGAAATGGAAAAAATCATTTAATTTATCATAAATAGAACATATCTACAAAGAAAACAAGTACGAGTGGAAAAATTTACGTGTAGAACACAGAGTTGCTGATAGAAACAACATAACTTCGATTGAATTCGGAAAAAACAGTGGCGTGGTAGAAATTTCACTTGGTCGGTCCTTGAGAATAGGACAAAAAAATTCATTTATCACTTTGTTTATTGAAATCGACCTTAGTAGGCGTCCAATTTTATTTTATTTGCAATCTGTCAAGATGCATATCTCACACGAACGCGATATGTAAATCTCGTATAACTGGCTGATTTAATTGGGTTCACAATTTAAATTAGCTACAACTACTCATATTTGTTAGAGACAGATCGGGAATTCCTTGATGTCAAGTCTGTTGAAATTTGCTAATGTTTTTAACACGTCTCTCGCGGGGGATAAGATCAAGGTCCAGTTTAGAGAAAAACGCGTTGTGTTGGCAGTATGTATCATGACTGTCATTTGTCTCGGTTTCTGGATTTCGTGATCGATTGACAAAAACTATATACATACTTGATTTCGGATAAACGTTTTATCATTGTAGTTACTATGTTTCTAGTTAAATCTTTACCACTGGATAAACTCATAATTTTTTAGATATAAAGATAATAAACGTTTTTCGTAGAAAGTAAATGTGAGGAGAATTATTTTTATCATATCACCTTCTTAATATCTCTAAGCTATTGTCTGTAAAAAGTGAAAGACAGGCAATAAAATTTTATGGTTGTTTTGTACGAAACTATAGAGGATTCGATTAAAATCCAAAAAAATATGCTTATGCTTTCTACTAGATATATACTGGGTGTTTAGATATCTTCTACATTTGTACATATTAGGATTCAAAAGGAAATATTATTTAATAATACACTAAAAAAATATGCGTGAGTAAAAGCAATAATGGTTCGGAGTGAATATATTGAGTGAAATTATTGAGTACATTTTCACTCAATATTTTGTTCATTTTACTCATTTGTGATCATATTTAAACTAAAACTGATACTTTCACTCAAATATAGGTACTCCTGAAATAAATTCTTCACATTAACTCGTATTTGGTACATTTATACCTAAATCAGAGTAAATGTCCTTATTACTGAGTAAGTTTAAATGAATATTAATTTCGAATAATTTTGAATGGCGCCGTGAAGATGGCACCACTTACATGTTACTTCTGTAATCTCGACCACAGTTGGTAGGGGCCCGTTAGATGCTCCAGAAAAGCGCGATCGCCAGGAGAACAGGCCTTAGCCGGCGGCGGCGGGTCTCAGCTGGCGTATCTCAGCCAGGACAGGAAGAGGGCCCCTCGAAAATAATAAATTTCAACACTGTATATCCTAATTTATAAGTGAAATTTTTTGCCTCATGCGCCTACCACACTTCTTGGTCAAAATTGACGCACTCAGCTTTGTCAATTCGTCAGTTTTGTTACAAATATCAGGTTACTGTCCTCTCTCACCCTCCTTCCTTGCGATTTTTTCTTATTTCCAAAATTAATATCAGTGCCGAAAAGACGCAGTTTTCAGATTATTGATGGCATTGAAGCAAATTTGTCAGACTTTAAAGGCTATTTCAAATGAAGCTAATTTTTTTGTACTTTTATCAAATGTGAAGGATTAAATAAAAAAAAAAATCTTCGTAAACCATTATGGGTCGTTGTAGAGAATTTCAATTCAATTTCAAGTTTTCAAAACCGCCCCTGGATTTACTGTGTACTAATTTGTTGCTTAGATATCGATGATTAAAGACAAAAGTGTAATTTTTCATTCAACCATCAATATCTCGGTAACCAATAGTCGTACTGAGACCTTTCATAAAGCAAATTGAAGCTGATTAAACAAGCTAATTGACCTCTATATTGATTGAATTCCAAAAAATTTTTCCGAGTTCGTGGATAGTCCAAAAAAACATTTTTTCTCATGGTTCTCTTTGATTCCTCGATAATCATAGCTGAAAAATATTTTTGTCAAAGGATCTTGAAACTTTAGAGCTTCTAAACTGTTTTTTTATCTTGATACGACCATTTTTCACTGAGATACAAAAATCACTAAAAAAAATTATGAAATATTTTTGTTTCCTTAATTTTTTCCAGTAGTGTATAATGATTTTAAACTTAATTATATCGTTTGTTTATATTTACTGTGATATTTCTTAATTTATGTTGGTTTTGTTTTGTATTTTCTTTTGACTAATCTTAAACGATATGTAGTGTATTGCCTAAAAAGATAATAAAGGTTATTATTATATTTAACGTCTTTAATTAATCAAAGATGATGACAGACATATGTTTGGACCGCAGTTGGGTGATTAAGAAAACACTCGGACTTTTTTCATATCAAATTTAAATAAAAACCAATTGCGTGCTAGGTAAACACCTTTTCCGGTACATTCTTCTGTCGGGACTGAACATTCAGAAACAATTATTTTGATTTTTCTTGTCTCCATCCTTTCAGGCATAAATTTACGCTACTCTCGTATTATGCAAATGATGGATAAAGCCAAGGCTGTCCTTAATAATAATCATTATTGTCATTACATACAAAAAATTGGCGCCATGCCTAATCTTGGACCTTTACACACCAAACAATTAACAGTCATTTAGTTTTTATGCAGATCGTTGGCGCAACTGCCGTTATACAACACCAGAGGTTGCCAACTGAGATAGGATATCAGCAATAATTGCTGCGGGTAAGAAATTAATATTGTTACACCAGAAACAAATGATAGTAGTGTAGTTCGGCCACGCCGCTGCCTACCAGCCGGCCTTCTAGATCCGAATATGGAAAAATCGTTTATTTTCCGCATATTTCACAGCGCTATTCAGCGGGTCCGTTGAAAAAAAAATCGCCAGCTATTTTTATGTCTCTTTATTCGCAAGGGCAACGACGGCTGACTCATTCTTTTGTTGGAAGGAAGAAATTCTAGGTTATGGTCTTTTTTCCGTGTGAAAAAACGTCGTTTCATAAATTGCCTCGCGAATTAATCCACAAATAGAAAGAATTGCGACAAAGGAAGTCATATTTTGGAATATATTTAGGTTCAAGTACAATATAAATTGCTTAAGTAGTTGGTATAAATGCTTATTGAGGTTATATTTATGACATTTGACATTTGAAATAGCACCATATGCCGAATTAAATTATTAAATGGTCGTGTATGTATGTTTAAGCTAGTCTTTGTAGAATTAACAAAAATATCGTAAATATTGAATATATACGATTGTGATTCTACAGATTCCCGAAATAGAGCCAGATAGTTAATTGAAAAATTTACATATAGATAGAGTTAGAGATATACTAGCTTAATTTTAATTACACATTTCAATACGTAAGCCGTAAACTAATAATGATACACAAACTCATGAGCGTCCGGTAGGAGAAGAGACAGGGGAAGGGCGCTTCCTTTGCACCCAATCCTCGAACAAGTGAGGAAATAGGAAAATTTACTTTTTTATTATTTTTTAATCATTTTCATGACTCGTATTTACCCTTGGTTCATTTTCTGCTACTAAATCAGAAAATTTTATAATTTGTAACTCCTTTGACCACCTCTAGATCCCCCCCCCCCCGACAAACGACAACAATCGCAAAAAATGTGTTCCAGACGAAATTGAAATTTCATGACTTACTTGTGGAAAATTGTATTTTTTTGGAAACGGTTTTGATTTAACTTTGGTAGATCATGCTACAATTTTTTAAGTTCATGAAACCAAAAAGTTTATATAATTATGAGCCCGCAAATAGTGTTCGAAATACAGGGTGTTGAACTAAATAAAGATCACCTTTTCTAAAATGTCCTTGAAGATGTTTGATATAGAACGACAAAACTTAGGCTAATCTTTATTTAATCCAATTCGGGAATTACTTTTACTAAAACATCCAGAAATTCGACACCACTGAATATCTTTAAATTTTTATCACACCTAACTCCTTATGGTGTTTCCAAGAAAAGGAGAATTTTTTTTTATTTTATTCGAGAAACGAACCACTTTCAATTTATGATTTTTTTTACATTCATTAATATTACCAAGCACTTCATTCAGCTTAATGTAACTTTAAATCTACTCGTTTTCCAAAAAAAAGGTTCATATGACTTTTTTTCCAAATATGGTTTTAAATACAATATAATCATGATTTCGGATTTCGTGATTAGTTTGTATTTAAATGTGTATTACTAGCAAAAAAATCCCATGCGCTTTCTTTGAGAAACGAATAGTTATTTTAGATTTGATAACCTTAATTTAAAGTTTAAAAAAAATTAAGTAAATCTAAAATTGTTGGTTTTATAAGGAATATTAAAGACATATTTTTTCTTAGAAACTCCTAAAAATTACAGGTGCGGTGATAGAATTTTCTAACTATCCAGTGGCGTCGAATTTCTGTTGGGCGATTCCCGGTATCTCCGCAACTGGTGCACGTATTTATATATTTCAGTCGAAGAGTTTGAACGTGAAAAAATTATTAGTAGACATATTTATATAACCTTTTTCACTTAGAATCACTAAAAAAATATTTATTATTATTATTATGAAATTTGACAATTGACAAGTGGTGCCATCTGTTAACCAGCTCGTATCATTCAATAAATTAATAAATAGTTGAGTATTTAACTCTTGTCTTCCTACGACATAAACAGTTGAAATAAACATTGGTAGAGATTAAACATAGAGGGTGGTAGCGTTTCTGAAAGTTTCCGGAAGAAAAACAAAAACTGACGTACTTTTTTCATTTGTTACAGGTAATTTACGACATCCGATTTTATCCTTCCTGCACTTCACACTCGAGTAAGTAGAAAGTCGGCCTTACCCATGCCGATCTTGTTACTTAGAACCCGCGCTGGGTAATCTTGCGTAAAAAATTGGATTTAGAAATCACCAGCCGTAATCTCGATATATGCGCGACTGCGCGAAATAGGAAACCGATAAATTTTGCCGTTTCCAATACAGTTCTAGAAGTAACCGATAAGGAAAACAAATGCATTTAATGAAAGAAACGATTGTTTCGTCCTACATGCTGTCCATACATGGTGCCGGTAGATTTTTTTTACGTCATGTATAGGTAGATTAAAATCCTGTAATTCTGGAAATTTTGTATAAACGTCAAAAAATCGTTGGAACATAGATTTACAGAAATCAAAAAATTAGTTATATGGAAAAAATCTAAAAGAAGTGTCAATATTCGTTTGAACGCGCAAACGCTCTCTGACGTCACAATGCGGAATAGGCTAGAGCGAAAGAATTATTGGTTGGGCTTTCATGTAATCCGCCACATTCTGTGATCTGTGTTCTGTCAGGTGTGTATTTACCGACATTGCTACTTCGGAAACAGGGATCCGAAAAAACTTTTAGTTTAAAACATTTAACAGTTTTAATAAATACAATAATATACCTTATTTATTTTTACAAATAAATGTGATTTATCAGTTAGGTTAGGTAACGTGTTTCATCGCTAACTGGTGGCCCGTTCCGCAACGTGACGTCACACGCGCTAGTCTCAATGCAGGTACCGCCTGCTTGACTCCTTAATTTTATTGTTTTCATTTCTGTTTTATTTTCAAGGAAAACAAATTGTAATTTTAATTGTTAGTACGTGTTTCTGTGACATTAGAACTATAATTGTTTATCCTAATTAAAAAATAGCGGACAAGCGTATTCTGTTTCTCTCTTAGAGTGGATTTGTCACGGATCTTGGCCGGTTTTTGTTTCAAGTGCTTTGTGTGAAGACAAATCGCAGCGGCCTGGTCGACATCACAATTCACAATCCTGGACGGGTTCCTAATTATACATCGTAAAAAAAACAAAGTTCCCCGTATATTTAGCGTATGCTACTTTATTATTCATGCCAAAAAATGAAGGAAAAATCAACTGATATATGGCGGTGATTGTGTAGAACCGGAACTGGTGGCATGTAAACACATTTTCTGTCGTTAAGGAAAATTTTGTGTGCTGCCTAGGTCATCGTATGAAGTCAAAAATCAAATAAGCAATCACGAAAGCTGCCGAAATTTTTGCATTTCTGAATTAGTTAAATTTAAAGATTTTTTTTCTATTCTAAACTATCGTTATACTATCAACGATGTACAGGGTGGGGTCTTGAAAACGAAACAGAGCGAGTAACTCGGGAAAATTATTTTTCCGAAAAACGCCGCGACAGAATGGCCTGCACGATGGCCGGATTTGTCTCCAGTAGACTTTTTCTTCTGGGGTCATCAATTTGAACACTAACTTAATTGGCTGACATGCACTATAGTAGGATCGTATTCGATGCAAAGTAGAGCAAAAAGTTGTCGGTCTTTTATCAAAGGAAAATCGTGTCATCATTTTTAGGAGGCGTAAGATGGACCATTTTAAATTTAAAATGAAGTTCAATGTAAAATCTGAAATACCGCTGCATACGCATTATGTTCTGGTAGTAGCCGTAGTCGCCCAGGTGCATCGAGTGTACGAAGTGGTCGATTATACGTCAAATACTAACCTGGCGAGCTTGATCGTAAAACAGAGAGCGCCTCCAAAAAACAAGTAAACAAAAGTTAAAAAATAAATTGGATTTATAATAAATTACATTTAAAATAAATAGTTTATGAGAATAAAGGAATTTTTGTAGGAACAAGGGTGCCAGACGTGAACTGATCCCTTCGTCCCTTCATAATGTATAAAGAAATTACCTTAAAAGCGTATGGCACTGGATCCCTTGGCAGGCAATGATTTATTACTTTGCATCGAATATGATCCTACTATAATTTCCAAAAGAATTCGTAAAACGTAGGTTTTTTATTAACAACTTGTATCTCCGAAACTAATCGGTCAAATTAAAAAAAAAACAAGGTTGTATAGAGAATTAGAATACCTTTCAAACGATGAGTTCCCTATTGACCTGTAACAAGAAATTTATGTGAAAAAATGTCCCCCTTCGATCAAAAATCGACCTGTTATGTCTCGGCGCTTTTCGGAAAAATAATTTTCCCGAGAGTTATTCGTTCTGTTTCGTTTTCAAGGGCCCACCCCGTATATCTCTTCACTAAAAAGGAATTATAATGACCACTTGAATATTCCACATGAATATTAATCAAGGAGACGCGGATTACGGTTATAAAATCGAAATGATTATCGAAATCTGACCCTGGCTTAAGATTTAAAGGCAAATACTGTACTGCAAAGGTCGCTTTAAGACGATACGCCGTCGTACAAAACCGACGTTCTTTCTCAGGAAATCATAATAAACACGGCCTTGCTTGTTCGATGTTGAAGTACCTACTATTTTTTTTCCTGTCGAGTATCTCTAGGTATGGGCAATTTCGTCTGGTACTGACGCAAACGGGCACTAATTCGATCGAGGTTTGCTTTCGAGAATGTCAAATATGGCAACCCGGAACGTTTGTTTATAAATATGTATATCAATAAAGGTAATTGCAGACTGCTTAGCTCGAGTGAGAGCCAAAGGTAATTACATGTCATTATTGATATTATTATTGTAATAAATTTTTCACCCGTCAGTCTGTCGGGGGTTGTACTGCGGAAATCCTGCAAATAGCATGTATTTATCAATTATTTTTTACGCTGTTCCGTAGATCGTTTACTTTTCGACATCGTGTTGGCTTTGATTTTTTTTCTATATCCATACTACCTGCAATATAAGGCCTCACGCCTGATACGTCATCACCTAGTGACGTTATTACCCATTCGCCCTTCGTTTTTTTTTCACCAAAATTACATAATAAGTATGCCGGAATAAGATAAAATTACGTCCAAAATTTCAAGTGTGTATCTCACAAAACAATGGGATTATTAACAAAAATAGTTTTTTAAAATGAAACTTTAACACCCTATATATTGAAACAGGGACGCCCAAATAAAAAATGACATAAGGAAAGTCGCATTATTTTTTTCCAAAGAATATGTGGTTAATGGTATGGCCTTCTATTTTGGGACACCCTGTATAACTATTTATTATAATACGAGTCTGATTGTAAATTTGTTGTTAGTTGAAGGAGATAATCGTTATTTAATTGATCATGTTACTTTTATCGCTTTAGCGAATGACACCTGTAACCACTGAAGTGACGTCACGAGCAAAGCGTTGAGGCTTTGTAATCGAAGTGGTAATGGTGCCTATGTCCCATTTGGTTGTTTAAATCGACTTTAAACTCGTAAAATAATTATTTCGACTTATTTAAGGCCAAAATCAAGACCCTGGCGTTGATTTTTGCTCAATTATTTGGTCTCCTCCATTTCATCTATTTGAAAAGTCGTCGCTATGTTCATTCATGATGTTGAAGATGCTTAGAATTTAGAAGTTAGAATTTCCCCAGACCTTTTGGACCTTTTTTCAAATGTTCGTCATGGGCAGTTTTGACCAAATTGATAAAACATCCTTAATCTTTCGATTGTGAATATTTTTATCACTTTTATCTCTCGAATACTGTCCAAAATTCGGTCAAAAAATGGCAAAAATTTGATTTCAGAGAGCGATGAAATTCCAGAAAACGACATCGATGATCATTTTCGAATACGACTGGTTACTTAGTCACATTTTTTGGTTAAACTATGACTGCATTTTGGCGATGTAGAATAGAGGGTTTGAATTAAGCATAAAAAAATTATTCCGACCGAAAACAGTGCGTATACTGATATCTCGCAAGGTCTTTGCTTTCGTTTTATTCCCAGATAATTGGAAATAATTACAGACCGCTTGGTACGGTTGTACTTTCTAATGGATCTGAATTGGGGTCATTACCAGGGGTCGTCAACACTGTTATTTAATAATGTCGTTCGTTGCGACACCACGGGATTGTGCATGCCTTGCCTCTAGCCCTCCTTTCATAGTGGTTTCCCAATAATTCATCGACTTGGCTACGGCCGGTGTGTCGCAAAACTGTAGTCCTGTTTTACGCTACTTGATAAGTCGTTAGAAAAATGATCCACATGGAAAAACTTTTGTTAACGGATTTGGGAAGGAATTTCTCAAAACGAATTTAGATTTTCTAACTATACTTAATTTAGAAGTGATTCTTATCAGTTGTTTATTATTTTAATTGGTACAAGTTATCGATAAAATTTGAAACAGATGCATGGCACTTTTGATATTCAGAAATTTGTCTATACAGGGTGTTAAAAAAGAGTGTAAAATATTTCAGGAGGTAATAGTATGAACCAAAATAAGCAGAAAAGTCTTAATAAACATGGGTCCTCAAAGTAACGGTTGCGGGGATATGGACCACTATTCGTTTTTCAAACATTTTATTTTATTAGGAATAAACCGACAAAGGAAGCTTTTAACAAACAAAAAACAAAGTTACAGAAGATGTTCAAAGTGCCCTCCGTCCATTTCCAAGCAGGCACGACATCTTCGTCTCAACGATATTCGAACTCTTTCGAAAAGACCCTCCTTGGTTTGGATTTCTTGACACTTTTGATTAATCCGTAGCTGCAGCTCTTCCAGGCTATTTACAGGAGTACCATACACTAATGTCTTCAAATATCCCCAAACAAATAAATCTAGAGGGTTCAGATCAGGCGATCTTGGAGGCCATAAAACAGGTCCGGCCCTTCGTACCCATCTATGTGGAAAAGTTTGGTGTAAATGCTCTCTAACGGCCATGGATAAATGAGCTGGAGCTCCATCATGCTGGAACCACTTTTGTTGCCTCTGATTCAAAGGAATGTCTTCCAAAAACTCATACAGTGTGTTCTGCAGAAAGTTGAGGTAAGCAGCGCCTGTTAATCGGTTTGGTAAAACAACAGGACCTAGAAACCTGTCACCTACAATACCCATCCAAATGTTTAATGAAAAACGTGCCTGATGTCCAGATTCTATTAGAGCACGAGGTTTTGCGTCGGCCCAAATATGCGTATTGTGAAAATTAAACACTAAGTTTCTTGTGAACCCGGCCGCATCAGTAAAAAGAATGTTTGCAAGAAAACGAGGGTCTTCAGCATCATGACGTAGAAACCAGCGGCAAAAAACCAAACGTGCTTGATGATCATTTATTGGATTTAAGGCCTGTACTCGTTGCACATGGTATGGATAAAGCAGTTGTTCTTGAAGGATTCTCCAAACAAGAGGACCACTAATTCCTACCTCGGCTGATATTCTCCGCACACTCGTACCTGGATTCTGCTCTACCAGTGCTAGAATTTCTTCTTCTGCTCTAGGAGTGGGTACCGACCTTGGTCTTCCGGATAAATGGCACTGTTTGCTCAAGGAACCGGTATCACGCAATCTTTGGCGAATTCTTCCAAACATGCGTTGTGAAGGAATCTGGCGATTTGGATAAGCTTCAACATAAAGACGTCGCGCTTCGGTGGCGTTCCCATTAGCACGACCATACATGAAATGCATGTCTGTTAATTCTGCGTTAGAGTAACCAGCCATAGCGAAAGAAAACTTATGCACTGAGATCAACTGTCAAATACGTACTGTTTATTTCACTAAACATCAACCAACTATTATAAGAAAATACACAACGTTTTTGCAAAATAAAAAAAGGGGCTAAAAAACTTAAAACATTCCATATCTCCGCAACCGTTACTTTGCGGACCCATGTTTATTGAGACTTTTCTGCTTATTTTCGTTCATACTATTACCTCCTTAAATATTTTACACTCTTTTTTTAACACCCTGTATATCAGGTAAAGGTTTAAGGAATCGGTAGTGTAAAGCTAGATGTTAGGAAAATATATATGTGTATATGGAGGGGAGTATAACCGCTGGGCGCAGGAGTAGTTCGATCGGTGCGATTTTGGTGTCGTTGTATAGATTGGACTTGTCTCCTTTGCCATATCTCAGTAACGGTGCTCCAGAGGATCAATGTTTAGAAGAACTTTTTTTACTATTTTTGGTTCTACTTTCACCTCCTTAAATCTTGTACCATCTTTTCCAAACACTGTATATTAAAAATAACTGATATTTTGTTTCTTTTCTTTGTTTACTGTTGGAAAATTAACATTTGGTTCCTTTTTGTTTTAAATAAAATAAACTTACCCTTTGTTTATTTGTGCTTGAGCCCTACTAGTTTAAGGTTTAAAGACATCCTGACCCCGAATATATAAATTTTGTTAAAACTAACAAAATAAATTTAATAAAATATCAAGTACTTATCAAGCACCTTCTCAAAGAGTTGTTATAACTGTATTTTAAAATACAGGGAATAACCCTGACTAAACGTTAATTCAAAAACAGGAAAACCTTATAGATAATCATTATAAAAGCGTTTTTATGACACCATATTTAAACAGGTGTAATTTTCAAGAACTACTCAAATCGACTTTATTATACCACACATTTTTTATATATCGAAGTTAATTGCCGTTTCAAATATCCAAAGTGGTTACATAATGTCTAACCACACATATTTGAATATTAATTGCCTAATTTAGCAATTAATCTTGAACTTGTAAGGAAATTTGTTACGAAAAAAGTTGCAGTTATATTTCCAAAAATGTCGATGACGAGACTAATTTGTTTGTTGATGTTTTTGAACAATAACTGTAACGTGCAGCTGTTTTCAAGTCGCGCTCTTCGAATTCAAAATTGGCGAAGTAGGCGTGTATCTTATCTATGTTAATTTTATTTTTGTTTACGCCGTGATATATCGCGTATGATTGGATTCGTAATTGGAAGCATTGGTAAATAGGCAGGTAATTAAAATATACAAATAGGTGTATTAATCAAAGTATATTATAGATAGGAATAGATCGAGGCCAAATCGGGGAAATTCTATAACTTGCCTTTGCCTCCACGTTTTTTATCACTACGTTCTAGACATTATTAAAAGCAGTATTTATTTTGTAATGCTTCTGTGAAATTCCATTCAGTAAAATTCAATTAAGGTACGAAATTTCCTTGATAACATATCCTTAATTGTGCTTTAATATTTATTTTTACCTAATATTAACCTTGACTGATGAGGGCTCGAATGAAGTCGAAACGGGTACATTTAAAAATAAATATAAAATTTCCTAATTACTACTAACCTTACACTAGTTCAATATTGACTCGAATAAACACAAGGTAAATTATTTTGTAACAATTTGACGTCCTTATCTGTGTATACATATAATTTACCGCACTTTGATAATAAAAATTTGAGACACCAGCTCATAAATAAGTTTACCCTGTTCCTGAGATGTCACTTTTTTACGAGCGAGTCCTGGTTTCGTTTTGTGTATTAAAAAAAAACAGAAATAATAAATAATATAAATATTTGCAACTAGGGCAGATATTCTAAAATGTCATGTCGTGCGTCACACGCCAGCATGTTCCGCGCCGTTTTCATGAAATAGATACGAGGGTTATAAATAAATGCGTTAGACCAGCGAAGTGAAAAATAATTTCGGACAAGTGGGACATAGCTTAAAATCAAACAGTGACCTTTAATGGTGATTTGTTGTCAGTTTATCGGTGTATGTCAAAATTGTGTTAGTGGCAAGATTTGTGAGGACAACAGGCAGACAAGGAACAGTTTTCGTTGAAGTGGACTGAAGATCGCGAAGAACTTGTTAAAGTTTACAGTTGGGCCTGGAAAAATAAATATCCTGGCTATTTCAATATAATTTTGTAAAAGGTAATTGTAGAGAAAATACTTGTAGATAGGTTAGTTCGTTTTTTCATAGATATATGAATGTAACTACGTGGTCTGTTCAGAAAATACGTATAATAGAGAATTATTTTCTGCAAATAAGCAGAGAAACCGGATGTATCTAAGGGAATTTGTTTTAATGTGATAAAATTCACAATAAAGACATAAGTAATTGTGTTTATATTGCAATTTTAGTCCAGTCAAATTGCATTTGTGGAAAAAAATGAATAAGTAAAAATGATAAAGGAGCTTATAATAAATCTAAAAAAAATAAGTGCGTGAGCATAGGTGGCAAAGGGTTGATTTGGAGGGTTCAAAAGTTGTGAAAAATTGTATCATTGGGATTTCTGGCGAAAGTTGACCTCAAACAAAAAAGTATGCACGGCAAAAGTTGTAGATTATGCAAAAATCTACAACTTTTGTAGAGGTCACTTTTTAAGATAACCTCAAAATTTCCGAGAAAAATGCGAAAAACAGGTTTTTTTCTGATTTTTCGTTTTTTATTTCTCATTTCCGCAAAAATAATTTAATTTTGACGAAACTTGGTGAAAGTATACCTTTCTGTGTCTTAAATAACCACAAATTTTTTTAGATAAAAATATCAAGAAGTGTCCGAAATATTCATTTTTTCCGGTCTGAAACACTTTTTTTTCAAAGAAAAATTCTACTAGGAAAATCATCGTACAGAGTTCTGCTGGCGATCTTTTATAATATAAGTTTTGGGTTAAACAATGAGAATTTTTTTTGTATTTTTTCCGTAGAATTGAATGGTGTAATCTGGTTTTAAATTTTTTTAAATTTAAACAAATTATCAACAATTACTGAAAAATTCATTATTGCAAGTCATTTTTTATTTTTTTTTTGCATTTTTGAACTGTGATTACAGATTTTTTTATTTCACTAAAACGTATATGTCAAAACGAAAAAAATGATTACCGGCAGAACTCTGTACGATGATTTTTCTAAATAGAATTTTTCTTTGAAAAAAAAGTGTTCATATACTTTCACCAAGTTTCGTCAAAATTAAATTATTTTTGCGAAAATGAGAAATAAAAAACGAAAAATAAGAAAAAAACCTGTTTTTCGCATTTTTCTCGGAAATTTTGAGGTCATCTTAAAAAGTGATAAGTATAAAAGTTGTAGATTTTTGCATGATCTACAACTTTTGTATTGGATACTTTTTTGTTTGACGTCAACTTTCGCCAGAAATCCCAATGATACAATTTCTCACAACTTTTCAACCCTCCAAATCAACCCTCCGCCACCCCTGCTCACGCATTTATTATTTTTAGGTTTATTATAAGCCCTTTTACAATTCCCACTTATAATTGTCCAGACAACATTTTTTTTTCCAAGTAATTTGCTTGGACTAGATAGATTTGTTCGTTTTTTCATAGATAAATGAATGTAATACGTGGTCTGTTTAGAAAATAACGTAACTTCTTAACTTACGCCTAATAGAGAATTATTTTTTGCAAATAAGCAGAGAAACCGGATAAATCCAAAAGAATTTGTTTTAATGTGACAAAATTCACAATAAAGACATAAATAATTATGTTTATATTGCAATTTACTCTTTGACTATTAAGATAGATTTTTTAATGGGACAAAATGTAGCCATAATGAAAAAAAAGTGATAGAAAAATTCAAAAGATCCTGTAGTTTTTGCAGAAAATGATGTAAGATGGTATTACAAACTTTTTGATGATAATCACAAGTCAACATTTAGTTTGAAAAAAAAACACCGTGAGCAAGGCAGAAAGACTGGATGTCAAGTAGATGGACAGAGAGTAAATACAGGCGGACGATAAATACAGACTAACAAGCAAACAAACAAGTGTGCAGGTAAGAAGGCCGACAGATAGACAGACAAAAGTAGGTAGGTGAGCATTCATAAAAAATTTTTCCAATTGTTTCACCTCCTATTCTTACTTTAACCTTCAAACGACCTTGAACACGAAGTGATAGAAGGCAACCGACATCGGATTCAGTCTCAGTGCCCCAAAAAACCTATGTATGATTTTTTTCAGATTTTTTCAACCACCTTTTCTTAGTTTGATCTTCAAATGACATTGAACCTGACGTGATAGAGTTGAACCGACCTCGGCATCGGAATCAGCGACCTCAAAAACCCCTGGGTACCTATGTAGAGTCCGGTGTTTCTTTTCAAACTAAATGTTGACCTGTGATTATTGTAGGTCAATGCAGTCTTGTATCGGCGTGAATTTTAAGGCTTATCTTAATACAAGATGAAGCTCAATTAGACTAAAATACCTCCAAACACCCAACTGTACTTTTAGTGACGACATTTTATTTTCGCATTCTTCTCAGCAAACCCTTTCATTTGATACCCATATCATGGGGGTGCGTAAACAATAGCTCTGTTCGCGGAGCCTGTCAAATTAGTCCGGGATCAGTCAGAAGCAATCGTTTAGCTACTTCTTTTATGCAATGCTTGTAGGAAATAGCACAGAAAGTAGCCGCCATCTTTGGGAGTCCGCTATATTGGATTTAGAATGACGTCACTTAGCTAACCATGCATTGTCATCCAAACTAAACATGTATGCAATATTTCAGCTAGTTGCAAGATTTGACCCATACTAACGAAGACAAGTTAAATGAAAGCTTGTAAAAACAGTTCTGCTGTCTGCAGAAAAATAGTCCCAATGCGCAAATTTCCACAAACATCTGTCGCTTTTGAAACGCAATATTTTGGATTAAGGAAGCGATTCTTTATTACTAAACTTGCTGGAAAGTCCTTTGTCTTGAGGAAAATTAATCTTCTTAGCGCAAATTTTTGTATAGTACAAAAACATCTTAATTTGCACTTCCCTCAAATTCCCGCATACAAAAGAAACCCACCGACGCCACAGGCACGTCGAAGAACCTCACCTTTCTTATTTCCGAATGTATTTTTAAGCCAAGTAGGTCCTCCAGGGACGGAAGCCGTTAGTCATTGCGCAGTTGAGTGACCTCGTCCCGGGAAAATTCGACTTTTATAATGAGTTTAACGGCTCGGGAACGGGAAAAAAACAAGGAACACATGCGGGGACGCTTTGATTTGCAGGTAATTGCTGGAATAATTCGGAGATGTTTTGGCAGCCCGCGAAAGAATGATGGAAAGTACGTGTGGGGAGCTGCCAAAAAGCATCTCTCTCTCGAGTTAAGGTGGATTGCTGAAGGTGAGCACTTAAAATGTATTTTAAAATGCGCTAGATGGGATAAATTTCTTCGAAACAAAATAACATTATCAGAGGACGCAAAGTCTTGATGGAAAATAATTCAAATGGATGAGTTCCAGTGAAACGATTTGTTGCAATTATGAAACGATTTAGATACAAAACATATTGATTTATTATTGGTTATTTTCCCTTGTTTTTTTTTCTTTTTATTTACAGTTAATGTAATACAACACAGAGAAAAACTCCTTCATTTTATAAAAAGCATTAGCAGTTTAGGCCGGAAACTTTTTATTGTCCACAGAAGTACATGCCACATTATAGTCTTTCCGCAGTCAGTTGAAGATGTATAAAAACGCCTAGCAATAATAATAATTCAGTGAGTTTCATAGGCGTCCTTAAAAAGTTATATGTTAAAGGTAAAAAATAATAATAATTCCTAGGTATATAATGTGTAGAAAATGTTCATATGGCCAACAACATATTAAAATTATTTATGTCCTCAATTTTCTTTATATAAATTATAAATTGTCTCGTCATGTCATCGATATTTTTAAATTTTTGTTTTCGCTTCCTCTTTGCGCAATGATCTACAGGGTGATTCACAATTTATCCAAAAACATTTGGGAATAGATACGGTGTGAGAAATGGAGTCAATATCGTAAAAAAAAATTGTAAAATCCTTATAGTTTCCGAGAAAAAAATTATTCAAGTTGTAGTAAATTCAACCATTACATAGCTGGACAAATGTAGTCTCTAGAGTCATTCGCAATACGCGTGGAGAGCCACATGGCCTCAGCCACTCCAAATACTGAAATCCGATTTTACAATCGTCGTTGCGATAGTGTTTACAATAGTTTTTTAGTAGTTAGTGTCGAAAATGGCTTGCGTGTATAGCAACTCGGAGTTGATGGATATCGTTTTAATTTATGGTGAAGCACCCTTAGGTGACTATATTTTTCCTTATTAACAACTAAAATAGAAAAGTATTTTTCACTATGTACAAGTTATCATAGCTCTGGTAATATTAGTAACACAAAAACGTGTTTGAAATAAAAATTTCGCCAAATCAGTTCCTTCACATATTAAAGTTTTCCGCTATATAGGGTGTCTCATTTCTTCTGGGCGTTACCTAATCTTCATTTTTCAAACGAAACACCTTAAATATTATCACATTTTTTTATTTCTCGAACCTAAAACGTACTGTTTCATTGTTATTTAGCGTTTAAAATAAATGATAGAAGTATTCTCGAAAATCGCCCTAGGTATCCTATATTAGATAGAGACAGACGTAATCTCTTTACGATTCATTATATTTATTATACCGGGTGTCCAAAGAGTCTGTAAACACCTGAATAATTTCGCAGGTAAATTATTTTTGAAAAATGTTAGGATCATTCTTGTTGGATTTGACCTTGACGATGACCTTGAAGATTATTTCAAGGTCACCTTCATTTTTTTAAATGGAAACCCCATTTTCGACGTCGGCAGTCGAAAGAGCGGGAAATTTTACGTCCAAAAACTCTAAAGTCATAAATCAGGGTTGACCTTGAAGGTCATTCAAAGGTTATTTAAATTTGAGGGCTGGATATTTCCGAAGGACGCACTTTAGTTATTTTATTTAATTGCAATTAGTGGTGACCTCATACTCGACCTTCTTGTTGTCCTTCAAGGTCATTTCAAGGTCTTTTTTTTTTTGAATTTTCACGATAATGAAGCACCCCAAACGTGCGAGGAAGGGGACTCATGATAATAAAGCACCCTACAGGGAAAGGGAAGTATGAAAACTTCCTCTCTTTTGATTGGTGACGTCACATGATGTCTAATCCTGATATCAGTGATATCATATCACTTCAAGCCACTAAACAGTAAAAAAATTTAGTATTTTCTTTGATTATAAGTCCAATTATTGTAAATATTTGCGATTATTTCCAAGTTTTCGTCATACGTAAAATTCTATTTGTTCAGTATGCTAAAAATATGTAAAAGGTAATATATGCCTGTTGATAACGCATAAAAATAAAGGAATAATTAATCTAGATTAGATTACAGGAAAATATTTGCGAAATTTTGCGTAAATATGCTTTGCGTACTATCGCGTGCAAAACATTTTTGTACGAGGAATGCGGTACTCAATTTTTAACAAAACATTTTTTTTATTAGTTGTTACCTTGAAAAACTAAAGAATTTGTGTAATTCGAATTCATTATGTCAGAAACACTTTTTCAGCTGGTAATGTTACGCTATACACAACAAAACAAATCTTCGACTTACCCGAATTTTTTTTATGTCTATTGTTTATTTGACTAACCGATTAGCTATAAATCTTTTTCAATTTGTGTTCTGAAAACTTCTACATTTAGCACGTCGTAAATACGTTCTCGTCGCGTAAACAGTTATTAAAGTAAATGTCATCGTAACAGTCAATAACAGTATTTACTTGAATTATTAGCGGGATAGTTTCCGAGAACAGTTTTTATGGACGTACATATCCTGGTTTGATATTTTCTCATCCGTGGACAATAAAAAATTCCCCTAAGTATTATATACAACTTTAAACGAGTTTGAGAGTAGATTTTTGTCTACGTCTGTATCAATAACAGATTACCATCAACGGAGGGAAAATTAAAAATATCGGGGGAACCACCGCGATCTCTCGGATCAGCGTTTGAACTTCTTGGGCAACAAAAAATAAAACTACGATCCAGACTGCAATGAATTAATGATTGATTCGGTACGTGCCACCAAAGAGGATGTGCTATCAAGAATTTCCTGCTAACTCTAAACCGCATGTCAGTTTTAGAATTGACGACTTGTTTACACTGCATATCGTGGCTATCCTTGATCCCTTGCGGAATTTTAAATTAACCATTTATTTAAAAAAAAATGGATATCTGCTGACAAGTTGTAATATCCATATACAGGATGACTCAGTCATAATACCATTAATTTTAAGGGAGAATAGGGGAAAAATGAGTAGAATACGAAATTAAATGCTTATTTACACTAGTCATTAAAAATTCTTATGAGATCTAAATCCGTATACAGGGTGTTGAAAGCGTCATGTTCGAAATTAAAAAGTTAGCTAACAGATATCAACGCTACCATAAGCATATTTTAATAATACTTACAGTCGAGACTATTTTTTGAATAACAAATAACTACATATATTCTTCAGAAGAGTTCAAGGAACTTGTAACGGTGTCACAAAAAAAACACCACATATTTCTTTGTCAGCCAAGATCTGACGATAACCATATCAATCATCTTATTGCTATTTAAATTGTAAATCGACTTTTTTCTCGATTTTTTTTCTTGATCTGCTTGGAGCTATGAAATAATTGTAAACAACTAGGTATTATACCTATTTTTTGCCATTCGATTCGTGTGAAAAATGTCGTTTCCTGTAGAATACCAATCATACGTGTCGCGCTGCATGTTTTACAATAAAATTAAGAGAAACAAATAGTTTGAGGTAAATAGAATTGCATTTTCAAAATGGGTTTTCACATTTACTACTTCTAGGTAAAGATAAAAGCAACAATTTGTTTCTTGCTGTATATGTGACAATATACATAACAAGTGTTTTCGAATGTAAATCCGGAAATATTCAACTTGAGCAAATAATTATTTGACAGCAAATTGTGTTCAAAACGTCAAGTTGATAATTATATGAAAATTTAAATCTAATTTCTATACAGCTTTTACTATACCGTTTTCTTACTTTTTTTATGTTACTTTGGCTTGGTTTTATAATTTTTTTAACTTTCCCATATTTATATCATTTTGTTTTAAATTGTTTAGCAACGTCTTTTATTTATCTTCCAGTCCTTTGATTGTCAATTGTTAAAGTACATTAATAGATTTGAGAGAATGATAGAATCTCTTTCTGGGAACCAATTTACAAGTAAAATATTTATGATTTTGATGATTTATGATTTTATGATTTTGGGCAGCAAGCCTGTTTGCATTCCAAATGTGATAAATAAATAAATAAATGATTGGTGGTAAATGTAACTCTGTATGCTATTGAACTGGCGGAGAGAACAGTGCTGTGAAAAACTGAAAAAGTTGTTTTTTTACATGTAAACATTCATACATTCATATTACGAACAAAACAGAGAAGTTTATTATTAGCGTAAGTGATTGTACTGATAGTATAATGATTGTCAATTGTTAAAGTACATTCATAGATTTGAGAGAATGACAGAATCTCTTTCTGGGAACCAATTTACAAGTAAATAATATATAATCCACTTTGAATGGTAGTGAACTGGTTATTATTTTTAGCGGAGAACAGAGTGCTGTGAGTAACTGAAAACGTTGTGTTTTACGTGATTACATGTAAACATTCATACATTCATATTGCAAACAAAACAGAAAAGTTTATTCATACTGATAGTATACTGATTTTCAATTGTTAAAGTACATTCATAGATTTGAGAGAATGACATAATCTCTTACTGGGAACCAATTTACAAGTAAAATATTTCTGGTGGGTGGTAAATAATATATAATTCACTCTGAATGCTAATGAACTGGATAATATTCTTAGCAGAGATAACAGAGCGCTGTAAGTAACTGAAAAAGTTGTGTTTTATGTGTTCACATGTAAACATTCATACATTCATATTGCGAATAAAACAGAGAGGTTTATTATTAGCGTAAGTGGTTATACTGATAGTGAAACCGAAAAGATTAGCCCAGAGGTCGGAGATTTGTGTGGGAGAGGGGGCGGTATATTATTATTTTATTTAAAAAAAAAATACTGTTAATGTGGAATTGATTATTATGTAATTTTATTAATTGTGTATTGTATTATCTAAGGATAATAAATAAATAGAATTAACAATTCGGAACTGTTTGGAAGTCATTCTCTTAAATCTATGAACGAACTTTACCAGTAACGCGCTACAGATTTTACTGTGATAAACGGATTTTTTTATGCATGCGTCTAAGAAAAACTAAATATTTACCAATTAACTATAACTTTGATTTCTACGTTAAGAATTTGTTCACGCGCACATGTTTGTACCTACACGCCGGTCAGAGTTATCCTTGACAGTACGTACAATGTTCTAGATCGTGTATTGTTTCATCTGTCTCGTCTGTACAACAACAAAGTGTCAATAATCGTAATGTAAGACAGGTTTTTTTCTTGTTTGTTTCCCGACCGAAAACAAGAGTGATGTAATTTCCACGGATATTTCTCTATGAATTTGAATAAAAAATGCAAATGGATCAAAACAAAAAGCCGCATTACGCCCTTTTATCGTATAATGTAACATGGTAGCACTATTTCAGTATGTTCTGCAGCGTTGCCAGATCGTAGGATGGAAACTAGTTTCTGATGATTCACGTATTCTTGTATTTATTCTCGTCGCAGTAGTTACATTATAATGCATTTTTTTAAATTTGTCTAATATTATGAAGGGAAAGAGTGAAATAAATAATATTGCTTTGTTTCGAATGAGTTTTAATTTAATAGAGCACCAATTTCAAAGAAATTGTGAAAGTGGTAGAAATACTTCCATATCAGCATATTTGGCAACGCTGTTCGCGATTCGCTGGACAAGTTCTGCGGATCCCCTTCCAAAGGCTTGATTATCCTCGCCGTTATAGTCTCGGTTCGCGACTTGTTTGTTTTTGTTTAGTTTTGCGTTCCCCAAGTCGACGAACGTCTTTTCATAATCGCGAGTTAGATTTCGTTTTGTTAATTAGTGATTTTTTCTCATCGATGTCGTTGCAACCAATTCTTCCAAACTGAAGAGTGCTATCTGATCACCTGTTATTTGGTATACGGTTTTGAAGAGTAAAGAAAAATGAGGCGGTGGAAAAAAGTGAGTATAACTGAAGAATTTTCATTTAAATCTGGTATGGGATGCCATTGGTGCTCTCCGGAATTTTATCACACCTCAGAAAGAAATCAGTTTGGATCTTTTAAAGGATCAGACTGAAAAAATGAGTACTGATATATAAATTATTGATTTAAATTTGTTTTACGTTTAGGTTTCAATTCTTTTATTCAATTATTGGTGAAAAATGTCAATATTTGCTACATAATTTGTTCTTTAAATATGAATAGGTTTCAAAATAATCGTAATGTGTAACTAAAATTTATCCTTTCGGATACATATTGAATGTCGCAATTTATGGAAGATTGGTAATTGTAATAGCAAACCACAAATCATAATAGATGTTGAACCAAGACTTTTGTGCCAGCTGAAATGACAAATATATATATTTAATCTATTTAAATTTAAGTTAAAATAACTGCCAAAATTGTAGAATGTCACTGAAATTGGTACTATTCAAAATAAATTAAAAGTTACTAAAAATCGTCAAAATTGGAACCAGTTCTGTTCTGTTGACTCTTAACTGTTTGCCCCGTTTATTGAAACTATGTAATTTAGATTTTATGTATCACTTGATGAAAATATTATTATTATTATTATTATTATTATTATTATTATTATTATTATTATTATTATTATTATTATTATTATTATTATTATTATTATTATTATTATTATTATTATTATTATTATTATTTCCTAGCTACTATAAATTTACCAAAAAAAATTGAGTCAACATCAAAAAAGCCATATTTCTTTTCATTGTTGATTCGATACTCCTAGTGGATGTGGATAACTACAGAACTGCAGAATCCTATTTAGTGAAAATTGCTACTTTGTCCAAGATTCTGCCTGTCGCAGAATTATTCCCTCTCTGCCTCTGTCTATGTAGTACGCCACCATCAATTACTTAAGAGGAATTCCAATTAAACACGATAAACAAAAAAAAATGTTATTAATTGACTTCATTTTATAAATACTTGAAAATGTACTCAATAATTTCATGGAGGGCCTTTTTGATTTCACTCAGACCGATTTATTTGTAATGCACACTTTTAAAATATGTATATTTTAACTATAATTTAAATTGGAATTTAATTTAAAACTCATTTATTTCTCAGATTGTGACAACGCTACTCCTGCTATACTACTGATTCTTTTATTGGTCTTTAGCCTCACAACATTCTTCAACAGTTTTCCGGGCTAATTTAATAGTTACCAATTTTAATTACGTTAAAAAATGTTTTTATCTTAAATTTTACATAAATGTCTAAAAAACACACGTATATGAACGTTGGTCATCGCAAATGCATTAATCTAACACATATTGGAACTGTATTCTAGCTTGTATGTATTTGCTCTTATTATGATTGATTTTGATTGTAAAAGTTGACAATTTTAAATTTGACCAATAAATTATTACAAGTATAACGAATTGTTACAATTTAATAACCAATCTTGACGATTTTTTTTAACTTAAAGCTCTTTTCATAAGCTTTCCAAATATGTAATATATAGGGTGATTCACAACTTATCCAAAAAAATTTGGGAATAGATGCAGCATGAGAAATGGAATCGATATTGTAAAAAAAAAATTTGTAAAATCCTTATAGTTTCCGAGAAAAAAAAATATTGAAGTTATAGTACATTCAACCACTACATAACTGGACAACTGTAGTCTCTAACATCATTCGCCACGTGGCCTCAGCGACTCCGAATACTGAATTCGGATTTTGCAATCGTCGTTGCGATATTTACCTGTTATCTGTGGTGTTTACAATAGGTTTTTAGTAGTTAGTGTCAAAAATGGGTAGTTAGTGTCAAAAATGGTTTGCGTGTACTCGGAGTTGATGGATATCGTTTTAATTTATGGTGAAGCATTTGTGTTATGGTGAAACAAGACAACATTTGTGTTAGTTCGTAGAAACTGAGTACAACGGACCCAAATGTGTTTACACATTGGTGGATAAAATTTTGAACAATTGTTGTAACATCGGGTATGTCAAATGATTTTATTATTTAAAAACACAAATTAATTTTATTAATTAATAAAGGCAAAAGCAGTTGAATTTGCCGATATAAAATAGGTGCGATAAAATTCTATTTACATATTTCTTTCCTTGCGAAAGTTTTTGTCCGTTTTTATCACACTGCCATGCCGATCGCATTGTGCGAGGTCAGGTTTTACAGTGGACCAGTTTCCAGTGCCGTGCAGAAGTGTATTTTTAAATAATTTTCGAACTGCCCTTTTTGATTTTTTCTTTACAAAATTGTATTTGCAAGGGTCCCCTGTACATCCAGAATTTTTTTTTTTTTGATAAATTCTGAATCACCCTGTATACAGGTTTGAAAACGAAAAAAATGCACATTACTGTTTTCTCGGGAAAATGAACGGAAAAAAGTTGTAAGCGAAAAACGTGAATTTACGTAAAAATTATACAATTAACCACCTTGTAAACAATTTTCCCCCATTTTTATGACTGTGGAAACTAATATGTTATTGTACATAATATTTAGCATCTATAGTGATAAATTCAGCTTGCCGAAACAAAAAGTCGCGTCCAACTCTATATTTCCTGGCCTAATCGATTTCGATAAATCATATAACAAAATGGGAGTAGGGGCGGTATGTTATTATTCTAAGGCAGGACTAGTTGAATTAATTTCTTGTTCTCTCTTCCTGTAAATATATAAAAAATGTAGGTCGCTTATTCGACCTTTCTTAATATCAATGAAACAATGACCTCTGATCTAGGCATCGCTATCATATTTTTCCCATTGCCTCAAGGGTCAACTTGTAAATGGAAAATTATTCTTTTTGCCAATATATCCGCCCGCACGCTTTACGAAAGGTCAGAGTTAATGGCACATGTTTATGTCATAAAAAATTGTATATAAATCAGCATGTGGAGGATGTGGTCTGTGGTTACGCCTTGGTGGTTTCCCAAAGGATTCTCTACATCAGCTCTCTTCCGCTTCGCAACACCACAATTCTTTCTATTCATTCATCGTTCCGTTCGACGTGTTACTTTTTTCTCTTATTCATCCTTAATTAAGTTCAAGTATCATTTCAAGGCAAGGCGTTCCTACCTTATTGTTTATTTATTTCATCGAGCAATTCGATGTAGTAGACCTTCGATTTGTGGGGAAGTGTAGAATGTGTGCGGTTTTTGTAAAAAAAATGCGGACGACCTATTTTAACGCCGCCTGTCGCTTAAACGTAAATAAAAGATGGCATCAAGGATAATACCGACTTAAAAGGTTAAAATAAACAGTAGTAAAATAAAATATGTACTATTTGGCGCCCTACAAATGTGCATTAAACTTGAACATTTCTAATCTATTATATTTTAATTAAAAATCTTGACCTACTTATTTAAATCGCCAATTTTGTATCAAGAATGTGTAATAGTTACTTCTCGGGTACAATTATTATTAATAATAAAAAGCTGGGTTGCATTTTTGTTGTTTTTATAACATTCACCCAGTGTTGCCAACCCCTGGGAACAAAATTTCGAAGTCAATAACACAGGCCAACAACACGAATATCTTTTCCTCAAGAATTTTGGGGCGCTGAACTCGAATCCGAGGTCCAAATTTCTCAGTTGGCTCTGGGTTTCGAGATATCCTAACCTAAAAGTGCCAAAATCGAGATTTGTTCACATATTTGAGGTTATGTTCATGGAAAGGTATTTTTTTTGCTGACACCGTTAGTGGTGCCTACAACACAACACTGCACTATTCAAATTCTATTTCGATTGTAATAAAAACTAATACTTCATCCTTCCCATAAATTGTTAACCTGGAAACTAATAAATGTAATAAAATGAAGCGGAGAATTATTGAGCGATTCTCCTTTGCCGAATTAACGTTGGACATTTCTTTTTCGCCAGCCTAGCGCCATGTTGTCATATCACATCAGGTGCATTGATATGTAGTTCACCTATAGTAGGTTAATGTAAGAAGTCATTGACCCTGACATTCAAAAACTAAACACAGTGCTTTCCAGAAAATAGTAACAATTTCATACACTTGGTTTAAACAAGCGTGGCTATTTGTTTTATTCAGAAAATTAATTTATAGGTTAAAATTCTGAAAAACACCTTTAAAACACTGACCCCGACTTAAAGTTACACCTTGTACACTCAACCAAGTGAGAGAATAGCCCAAAACATAAATCTGAGGTTATTTTCACAGTCACGCCCCAAACAATTGTTTATCACCGGTAATTAGGCGGTTCTAAAATAAGTTTAAGGTTAACTATTTCCTGCGCGGACCTTCAATTGTTTTAAAATCGCGACAGGTAGATCGTCGTTTGTAGGAACTTTAACACGTTTTTTTTTCGTGTGCCAAATAGAAATAAGACTAAGTGGTTCTTGGCCCACTTTAGCCTGCCCTCATTTGAAATTGGTGGGTATTATCTGCTATACGTGTCATTCTTCGCTGGAAAGTGGAACTAACACAGCGACTGACTGGTTGGGAGCATAGTTTCTCTCTAGGTAACGGATGCTTACTGAAAATGTCACGGTTTCATTTATTTTTATAAATCCCTTAAATCCCATAAATCTACTATGAAATTAATTTATTTAGGGCCTACCAACACCTGTAGGAGATTTTAGGTATAAATGCTCACATTTGGCAACGCAGCAAGTTAAATGAAGTAGTGAAAGAGTAAAACATGTATCGCATTTCACATATCAATAAATATTTGTAGGATTGTTGATATTTCGATAATTCTGAATGTAGGTCGACTGCATTGTGTAACATTGGTGTTTTAATTATTATTAGAGTGTAATATAATGTTCGACGTTTGCAAACTTTGCCTTGTAATATATTATTTTATTAATTTTACAGGAAAGCTGACTCTCGTTATATTTATTTATTTCCCAACAAGCATTTAGTGTAAAGCATATTCATAGATTTAAGAAAATGACTGTGCATCGACTTGGCTTCAGTTACCACTCTTCATGAAATAAAGATAACCGAGATTTAGGGTTTTTTGTCGGTCCGATTTTAAATCAATTTGTTGGCAAACGTAGATGTCATTTTTTACACGCTTGCATTTACAGGGTGATTCAGTCAGAATATCATTAACTTTAACCACGTATTTAGAAGGCCTAATAAAGACAGAAAATCGAAAAAATATCCCGCTAACTCTCGTTAATTCGGCGGACTACAGAGCGTTTGGAACGTTGAACCGAAACAGCAGATTTCCCCAGTCGTGTTGAATTTTGCTATTGGTTTTAAAATCCCAACTTAAATTGACAAAGTACTATGGACGAATGAGTGTTTTTTAGCCGTACTGGTATTTTAAATAAGTAGGCACCATACTACTCTTTGAAAAGCAATAAGTCACTAGATATACGTACTACAAACAGAATAATTAATTGAACCTAGTACTAAAAGCTCATATTCACTAGTGAAAACATTAACAATATTAAAAATACTGAATTGTAATAACCTAATATTCGGAAATAATCATTACCATTATACATTTGTTTTTATTAACAAATAAACACTTGTTAATATTTAAAATGTAAAAAAATATCTTATTCATTCATGAGTCAAGGTAAAAAGATCTGTTTATTCCTTGTCGCTCACTACGGATTAAAAACACAGTAAAAGCTAGGTTAATGACCGAATAATACGGTAGGTCAAGATTCACTCTCGATAAACGGTTGTGGGTCAGCGGTCAGGAGCGTTCCAAGGGTTTAAATAATGATTTGAAAATATTTTTTTTCAATAAAACTGCATTTTAAAATTTTTTTAATCGCGTATTCGTATTCTACTCATTTTTATCTATATTCCCTTAAAATTAATCAAATTATGATTGAATCGCCCTGTATATATGTTCATTTAAATTGGACCGTTTGGAGTTATTTGGAAAAAACTTTGTACTAAAATATTTTGCCGATTTTGAGGCCATCTACCGGTTAAATGAAGCAACTTTGGATAAAAACATCGCCTTATAATATTGGTAAAGACGAATTTAACGTTTACAGGACAGGTACAGGAAATATTAGAACACCCTGTAGACTGTTTAGAATCGGTCCAACATTGTTTCATTTCGCCGTTCTGGCAAAACAGAGTAATTAAAATTTTTGGCATCACCACGAAAATTTACAACTTTTACAAATTAGATAATTGTCGATTTTTTTTTTCACGAAAGTTTTTGGCAAAGCCAGAGTTGCGAAATAAATTGCCTACACTATCTCTGTAACGTTTATTTATTTTCACTGGCAAAATTCAACAGATATTTCCCGAAATCTTGTTTCGCGTTTATTTGTTTTAATTAAATGCAACGGCAGATAAGTGCAATTTTATCTTTGACCAATAGGAATCCTCTTAATTATTATAAGTCTCGTTATTTCGAGAGAAATTATGAGTGGAATCAAACTGTTTACCTAAAAATCTAAAAATATTGATAAAAGAATGCCCCGGGTCACGTGAGTTGTTGCCAAGTGATGTTACCGATAAAATTTGTTTGCTTTATTAATTTTTTCCACTTTTTCTTCAGTCCCTTAAGAGCTGGAAAATGATTAGAATAAATATGACAAGTAGTTATTGCTATATCTTTTGAATTTTTCTCTCCTTGGTGAATTGCCATGTAAATATAAAAAAATAGATGCACTCTCTCTTTATATGGGAAATAAAATTATAACCATTTCTTTAATTGTCTAAAATCCCGGTCCGATACGTCCAATAGTTAACAATTAACGTTATACACCAGTATAACCCTGTAGCTGGACCCTTATAATATTTTTCCCGACAAAGGAACGGGCGCAAATCCGGTATTTTACATAAAACTGTTTTTTTTTTGCAAAAACTACGCAACTTAGGTATAGGGAAAGCTATTAAAAAATTGTAGGGTCTACAGAAAGGCATCTAATGAAACCATAACACACAGGGTGTTCTATTTGAAAAAGTCGAGATTTTTCAAATTTTAAATTATCAGATTTGGCACGATTTTTTTTGCCCCCTGTATATCGTAGGTCAACTTTTGATACGTTTTTTGAAAGAGCCATATTCACTCTACAGTTCCTGAAAAAAAATAATTTCTAGCTGTCGTACAATCATAATTATGTCAACTACTAGAAGTGACGAAACATAAGAAAAAAAAAATGAAAAGTCGATTATCTCGAAAACTATCAACATTTTAATAGGGATCATAACACAAAGTCCCGTTAATTTTTCACGTAGAATTCGATAATGCCATAAAAAATATAGGTTTCCATTTAAAAAAATTAAGTAGGTACCTGCCCAGGAAAAACTGAACACACTGTATATGCAAATATATTTTCATTTTGTGCAGTTCGGGAAAGTAAGCAACTCTGTAAAAAAAAAACACGGTGTATATATAAAAAAAAGTTATCTTGGGAACGAAGAGGCGTAGGTGATTTTTCTTTTTTTCTTTAATTACCGTAAAAATAAACTCTATTTAATGCAAAAAGAGCGAATTCCCGAGCGGCTTTTGCCTGACCTTGGGACAATTTGTTTATAACGCTGTTTTACACATTTTACTTTGTTAGTTGTGAAGATCAACTAACTTTTTGAAATTTTTCATTTTCGATACGTTTCTTTTGATCAATTACAATCTATATCGACGATATTAACTTCTACAATTAACGTTAAACAATTAGTTGCAAAAAACGAGCGAAATTAATTAACAAATACCTAGAGCAACAATTTCACGGTCGATCGAATCGGCCATTGGCACACATGTTGGTCTCTGGATTGACCGTCTTTTCCATAAATTTCATCAATATCCATCGCATTTTGTAATAATAATGCCCAATTTTCGAAAACTGATTTTTCCGCGTTCAACTTTTATATTACAGTAAAAAAATTGGTGAAATATGACTAGATATCTTAAATTGTAGATAATTTAATTGTTTACAACATAAAATAACTAATTTTCTGATAGGTCGTATAGATTTTCGTGGGCAGTAAAAAAAGTGCAAAAACAGGTAAATTTACCACTTATTTGCAATTTGCCACCTTAGCGTCACTTCTTTCGAATTACTTTTTCATATTATCATTCTACATACCCTCCTCCAAGTGCAATAAAATGTCTACTAATAAATTTTTCACGTTCAGTCTCTAATTAATTGACTGGAGTAATGGAGTAATCGACCTTACTCATCTCATAGTAACGAAACTATTTTCGTCCGTTGTTGAGCTTATTAAAAACGCGAGGAATGTTATTGACGACCTATGCAAATGGAGCCTCCGATGCCTCTAAACAATATGTAAATCAAGCAGTAAATCAGTCGGGAACGAAACGATTAATCAACCTAATTGAGGAAATGCTAAGTAACCTGTTATTAGTCGGATCACGATAATTATTTGTTCGAGACGAGAGAAGCAAATCAGTTTTTATAATGTTGTTTTCGAGCGAGCGTAAATAACATTTCGTATGCAACTACCCTCACGCGTAAAACTGATAACGGATCGATCCATAAAAAGCGATGTCTGCCTCCCGAAATTTTGGAAATCGTTCATTTTTACGCCTCCCACACCACGGTGTACGTAGGAACCGAGCCAGGCTCGCGATATCCTTACTTAGAATTATAAAAACTAATTTTAAACCGGACCTCTAGACGTAGACCTGTGCGTTTTGCGTGGAGGATATTTCGCTGGATGATAAGTTAAATAAAAAGTGGACTCGTGCCAAGACGGCATGCCAGATCGATGCATTCGCGCGTGGAACCAATACAATATTGTTTACCAAATCGATGGGGAATTGTTCTGACTTGGATATATTAAAAAGGAATAATAATATAGCTTGAGGATATTAGGTCATAAAAGCTGGTTACCGATGGAACGATTGAATTAAACTTTAATACCTAAAAATACCAGAAAGTCTGAAACAAGAGTATATAAACAGTTTATCGAATTCTGCAGTGAAGTGACATGTAGAATAGACGAGTCGAAGAATTTGCGAAAATTATGCTTTCAATATGAAAAGGCGAAATTATGAAAATTTTGAACCGAATTTGAAACGTCAAATATCTCGCGCGCGACGAGAGCGACGTTCACGCACATGCGCGGGCCCGGCTCCTGCTCCCGCGTGCAGGCCGGTCATTAACGTTAATTTTCACTGCTGCTAGTGCGTTTATTACATGAACTATTAATGTAAAACTTTTTGGAAACAAAAGTGTAACCCTTTCTTTAAATTGTCTCTAAAATCCCGGTCCGATACGTCCAATAGTTAACTAACAATTAACATTATAAAAAAAAACTATCTTGGCAACAAAAAGGCATATGTGATTTCTCTTTATCCCGTTAAATTACCGTAAAAATAAGCTCTATTTAATGCAAAAAGAGCGAATTCCCGAGCAGCTTTTGCCTAGCCCTGGGACAATTGGTTGTAACGCTGTTTTGCACATTTTACTTTGTTAGTTGTGAAGGGCTCCTTAATTTCAACTTTTTGAAATTTTTCTTTTTCTTGCTACCTTAAATTGTAGATAATTTAATTGCCATTTACTAATTTTCCGATAGGTCGTCTAAATTTTCGTGGGCAGTAAAAAAAGTGAAAAAACGTAATTTTAACAAGTTATTTGCAGTTTGCCAACTTAGCGTCACTTCTTTCGAGTTATTTTTTTTCACGTTCAAACTCTAATTCGTCTGGAGTATATATATTTTTGGTTCAAATCTGCTGCATCTAATACAGACATTGACGCCAAATAACTAATCATTCTGCAAGAGCGGTTGTAGTCTAAAATTTGGCCAATTTTGGAAGACTTATTGAAATTACAGGACACAGCAATAACCAATCAATTAAGCCTTAAGTGCATTTGGAGGGGAAGTATTTTATATTGGGATGATTGAAACAATGAAAAAAACTACAACTAATACCAGTACCAATTTTGGAAGACTTATTGAAATTACAGGACACAGCAATAACCAGTCAATCAAGCCTTAAGTGCGTTTGGAGGGGAAGTATTTTATATGGGGATGATTGAAACAATGAAAAAAACTACAGCTAATACCAGTACCAATAAGTTTAATCATGGCCAAAATACTAGTGTAACAGAAGATAACAATAAAATTGAATATAAGCAAGAAGCAAACCATCAATTCAAATCAACTCACAATAGTTTATAACCACTGTTTCTATTCTAATGTTTCCAATAATTATGATGAGTAATAAAACGAAAAACTTGTTGAAATTTCTACATGTACCTAACTCTCTAATTAATATTAATTGTTAAATTACCACCTGAATATAAATATTATTTATATTTGTAACTTGTATTTTATATTTTACTAAATAGAATTTTGGAAAATGACTGAATTACTTATATAATGTCGGTATATATCACAGATGTGATTTTAAATGATGAATAAATAAAAACCAGAAAAATTTCCGAGGCAAAATCATTTGATTAGCTACAAAGAAGGGATGTGAAATTTTTTATTATATTTTATATTATATTTATTATAATAATAATATTTTCTAATGTGGACAGACTCCCTCTCCTCTTGAACTTAATTAATGTTTTAATTTGTTTATGAACAAACGTTGTTGTTTGTACATCGGACATTTATTTAAAATCATATGTATGTTAACATTGTTTATATACTTACGTTATTTAGACATACATTTTATCCATAGGCAGCACAGTAGTTATTTTATAAAAATGGGAGTTTTCGAAAATATGTATTTATACACATTTTTTTTTGTTTGATAAGTTAAGTACGTGGTTAAAATTTTGGAGGTTATTTCTGAGGCGCCCTGTGTATCCTCTCAACTGTTTTCCATAATAAGCTACGTCGGTTTTTGCAGTAGTACGGGAGCTATTATAAGTACAATTTTTTTTTCCATGTATATCACAAATACATTCCTTATTGTCCAGATTTGGTACCTAGTGACAAAAATGTGACTGCGCGTAGAGAAATGCTAACTTAATTTACATTTTTCAGCATTATAGCTGCTTTGTTTACCAGAAGTGGTGTGTCAAAGCGTAATTTAATCAATTATGTTTCTCAGGTATTTTAAGAACACAGGCCAAGTCTCACATAAACAAATTCTGAATCACCTGCGAACAATGGTGGAAGAAGTCATACAACGGTCTTAAAATACCTTCTAGAATTTTTCCAACTATTTTTAAAACGTTCTAAGGCCGACGAGTTTGTTTTCAAGAAATTTGTTATTCTAATAAATGCATTTGTATATTGAAGTGTCAACGGCGCTTTGGCAAGATCACAAACTAATAATGTACCATTTCGCCAAGTACAAATAAATGAAACTTCGTTATCAAGTAGATGAGGAATATACAGAACAGCATAATTATTGAGAGGTCAAAGAAATTTGTTAGAAACATCAAACAAAAAAATTATAAGCAACACCTATTGAAATTAATGTGTATATCTATACGACTCGATATTTCATGGTCATAAACATTAATTTTGACAACGTTTGTTGTTATTTTGAATAAGTATATAATTATTTTCATCACAAGGAAACTGTTTACATATTTAGATTTATTCTTGAAAATAAAGGTGTCCTCGTTTCTAGCTGGGATATATTTATATCTATATAAAGAGCCATAGAAATACTTGGAAGTTTAATAATGTGTTCAGGTTCACACCAAAGATGTTAAAAATAATTCTTGTTATGGGGATAACGACCCTTCCTTTATGTGCACCTATTTCCCAATTTATTGCCTACAGCTTTATAAAACATATTTTTCCAAGTAATAAAATATTCTGCTCTAAATGATTAATAAATAAACGGCACGCCACTGGCATGTACTTTCCAATGCTGATGATGACAATGTTCAGCAGAGACCTCCTTTTATAATAATATGCTGTGCCACATTCACAACAATTAGTATCAATTGGCTCTTGTTGACGATAACATACTCTACAAAGAAGGTTAACTTATAATTGTTTCTTTGCTTCAGATATACTTGCACTGCAACAAAGGCAAAGACGAGGTGTCCATGCTGGTAGCGGCGAAAACTCTGGGAGCCACCCCGTTGGTCATCGCATGCCGAAATGGCCACTATGACGTCGCAGAGTACCTGATCGAGAGATGTCACGCGGACCTTGAGCAACCAGGTTCAGGTGAGTTTTTAAGTTGATCGATGGAACACGCGCGTTTTCAAAATTCCAATAAAACGTTTTTAAATTAATTGGGTAAATTCCATAGAACCGTTTTTGCAAATCTTACTTTACGAATTGCTACATAAAGATTAATACATTTAAAGGAAAACTTAACCTCACTTAACCTTACTTTACGTAGATAGATATATATCTACATCATTTACTTGCTCCAATTCAATTCTAACATTATAATCAGTCTATCTTACTTCGTTAGATATTTCAAAGTTTCTCTCTAACAGAAACTTGCTTATGTTTATTTTTTTTCTCCATAATATTACAACACTTCAAAGTTGAAACTTAAATATTTAAAGGTAAAACGAAGTTTTTCGCAGCATTTTTACGTGTTTTATCGTAAATGAAAGTTTTTCGTTGACAAAATTAGTGTTGCGAATCATTACTTTGCCATTTAGAAGACACGTAAATAGTGTTTTTAAAGGTATTTTCCTTTTTTTATGTAGGTTTATAAAAATCACAAAAACTGGTTTATTAAATTTTTACCATAATGACAAACTATGTTAGTTAACAAAACTAAGAGGAGGCCAATTTAATACTAAAATTTAATGAAAATATATTAAAAATAAAAATTCTAAGGAAATGCACAAAAAAATTTTAAAATTCATTTTAGAGTAAAGCTATCAGACAATGCAATTTTGTTGCAGGTATTTGGTTGCCGAGATAGAATCTATGAAATTTTTCTTATCAAACTATGCAATTCTGTCCCGGCAACTGAATTACATGAATTAGAACATGCTCTATTCCGTGCAACAAAATTGCAGGGATTCTAGTTACTTTTATGAAGATTTGTTTATTACCAACCTAGCTGTTGTTGGCTGTTGATCATGGTTGTTGTTAGTAACACCGTTGAAGCCACTATTAAAGCTATACGAGCAATTTACTTTTAAATTTTCATCCATTGCAATGTTTTGCTTGAATAAAAAATAATTGTTTACAAGATACATACAAGAAATTTTACACTCTACTGCAAACTAAACAAATTGCAGCTATTCTGTCCCATTGTGTGATAATAAGCATGCAATTTTATCCCCGCAATTTTGTCGCTGCAACTAAATTTCATTGTCTGATACAGGCTTAAGGAAGAAAAATTGTGTTGCATAGTTTTTTATTATTTATCAAAATAGTGAGGTTAGAAAAATCGGCTTTTTTAATTTAATCAAGTTATTGATGTTCCAACAAACTCATTTATGAAGTTATATCTAGTTCAGTGTACCTACTAATTCATAGAACTTTTTCTCAAAAACTTGGTGATTATTTAAAAGTTTTATGCCATGGACAAATTTAAAACAGAAGATAAGCAAACGTTTGTATAAGCATTGTTCGAATATAAAGCGCCATCTCTTATTTACCAATGTGAAATATAATGCGCCATCTATTTTTCACCAGATTTGTGCATTTTTTCTCTGCTTGTACGATACTAAATTATCAAAAGCATTAGTGTCTTACATACTGAATGTATTATGCACATTCAAAATCAGTATTTGACACATTTACTTGTATTTTGATGAATAAATTTAATAATTTCGCTGTTTTCTAGTGATGTTCGACGGCGAGACCATAGAGGGCGCCCCGCCGTTATGGTGCGCAGCCGCGGCGGGCCACCTGGACATCGTGAAGCTGCTGATCAGCCACGGCGCCAAGGTGAACACCACCACCCGCACCAACTCCACCCCCCTGAGGGCGGCCTGCTTCGACGGCCACCTGGAGATCGTGAAGTACCTAGTGCAACACGGTGCCGACATAGAGGTGGCCAACAGGCACGGTCACACTTGTCTTATGATCGCATGCTACAAGGGACACATTAGGATAGCAAAGTACTTACTTAGTTTGAAAGCTAGTGTTAATAGGAAAAGTGTCAAGGGCAACACGGCTCTGCATGACTGCGCGGAGTCGGGCAGTCTGGAGATACTCAAGTTGCTGATTGAACATGGGGCTACCATGGATGTGGATTCTTACGGTAAGAAAGAATGTTGTTAGCTTCTGGAAGTGTCCAGAACTTTAAATTTTATTACAACACAAGAGTTTTATTATTATCTAGTACTAAATGGTTAGACAAAGGCAATTCAAATTAAGGTAGTTATCACGTAAACGACACTATTTGAGATAATCGAAACATTCTGTATAGTTAACTATGCGCCCGACAAATACTTTTGCAATTTCACCGCATTTTACCACCTTTAATCAAAGTTGACTATGCTTAGCGTAGGTTTAATGGCACCGTTTCCAAAAATGTCGTTATGATGAAAACATTGCTGTAGCTAAATAACCCCATTCGAGAAACTGCTCAAATTTTAAGCAAGACTAATTTGTATAGGAATATGTTATATGTAACAATTTGGAAAGAATTGACCAGCTAGGATTAAGGATATTAATTCGCAAGATTTAAAATTTTTTGTATAATTATTCACATAAATGAAACTTGGCAATGTCTCACATTGAAGTAAGGTTAGTTTGCTCGCGCGCCGGCATTCTACAAAATTTTTAACTAAAACCTTTTACGTTTCAGTTTCCTTTTTTCGTTTAAAGGAACTAATAAATAAATCAAACAATAAGGACAATTCCTGCTAAATTTTTTAAAAACTTACCAAACAATTGGTCATGCTTTCACTATATTTAACACTAACCTAACCTAACTTTGTGCCCCGTAAAAATCAGTTTCCATCAATCTCTCTCTCACACAGCTGCGCTCTGTTTGTCGAAGCTATGTAACTCAAATATGAGACTTGCTCGAAAGTTTTCTACTTGAACTCTGTTTGTGGTATACAACTACCTTAAGTGGCAGATTGTCAAATGTTTTGTCAGAGGTTGCCAATGAAATATCTGCATAGAAGACAACACAATCTGTATTCATAAAACATGACGAGTCATTTATAAAACTTAAAAATAACATGGGCCCGAGTACAGAACCTTGAAGTACCATTAAATTAATTTCCTATTCTCTGAAGTTGTTCTGATTCTCTGATTCACCCTTACAACAATTTTGTGATGCACAAGATAGGAAATCATCCAAGAAGGTATTTTTACATGAAAACCCATGGCGTATAGTTCGACTTCAACAAAATGCAACAACATCTTTGGTGTGCTGTCTTGACCGTTTTCTTGAGTCTAAATTTCAGCAAAAAATACATTTTTACATCTTCATTTTGACTTGGAGAGAAAAATTTCATTTGATCTTTAGCAATCATGTAATAAGTGCTGGCAGAACTAAGGTTACACTATAGTTACAACTTAGTTGCTGCATAGCCTACAAATGTAAATTTCTTCAAGTGTGTGATTTTTTATTATTCCATTATTTTTATATGTTAAATCACAAGAAAAATGTTGGTGTGGATTACGCGAGGCTGTCAAATAAATGTCATTTTTCTCAGAGGTATAAGCCTCTACCATGTTTAACATTATTGTTTTTGCAGGAATGACACCATTGTTAGCAGCTGCCGTGACAGGACATAATCATATAGTAGAATATTTAATAAAACTTCCACATCTTGTATCAAGAAGGGAAAGGATTGACGCTTTAGAATTATTAGGTGCAACCTGCGTCGATAAGAAACGTGATATGATAGGTGCTTTAGAATTATGGAAACGTGCTATGCATGATAGGTAAACACGACACATAATTCTTACCGAAACAAAATATTTTACAAACATTTTTGCAGATATTATGGAGATGGTCCCCCGATCCCCAAACAAAGGAGCCAAAAAGTCGCCGCATATGACTACGTCTTGGAAATAACAGACCCCGAGAATCTAGATGACTTGATGGCCGACCCGGACGAAATGAGGATGCAAGCGCTGGTCATGAGGGAGAGAATTTTAGGCCCCGCTCATCCCGACACGAGCTACTACATACGTTACCGAGGAGCCGTCTACGCGGATGCGGGAAAATTCAACCGCTGCATAGAACTCTGGAACTACGCTCTAGATATGCAACAATCCATGTTGGAGAGGTTAAATCCTATGACGCAGAGCAGTTTGTTCAGCTTCACCGAGTTATTCTCGTTCATGATGGGCGAGGAAGGCAAACACACCACTAGAGGGCGTCTGGTACCACCCGTAGATGTCGCCGAGGTCTTACGAGTGTTTAACAAGGCGGTGAAGGAAGTGGAACTGGGAAGTTTAATGTTGGAGCGGATGCCCAACATGGAGCGAGATATGACCTACCTAACCCGAGTGATGGTCATAACGCTGCACCTGGCCTGCTTGTTAACGCGTCTCTTAGATCACCACACCAGCACTGAAGATATAACAAAGGAGATCTACAAGGCGATATACAACCTCGTAAAACTGAAGATTAAAGCCCGTTCCGGTCGAACCGTCCTCCACCTAGCTTGCTGCAGGGACGTCTCGCTCCTCGGAAAGTACCCCGCCTGCCTGTTCCCCTCCCCCTACCTGGCCGAGGTGCTGCTGAAGGTGGGCGCCGATCCCAACCTCAAGGACGACGACGGCAACACCCCCCTCCACCTCGCCGCCATGGCGAAGCCCTGTCCCGCCAGCATCGCGCAGACTCTGTTGAACTTCGGCGCGCACATTGACTTAGTGAACAATAACGGGGACACGTTCGCCAGTTTGCTCAAGGGACAGCAAGTGCACGAGTTAGTGAACACCGCGAAATACACAAGACTGAGTTGCGCCGCCGCCAGGGTCATCCAGCAGTTCAAGATACCGTACAGGGGGATCGTGCCGGCGGCGCTCGAGTCCTTCATCGCATGCCACTGAATTTTGTGATTGTTTTATATTTTTTATCGTCATTAAACGTACACATGTTTGTCGAGATCTACAATTCTGCGTTCTCGCCCTTGGTCTTCGATTGTACTGAATTCGTTACTTTATTTCCTTAAGGTAGGCGTAAGTTTCTGGCTCTTTAGGTAAGTGGTGTATTTCACGGGATGAACGGGCTAGTCTGCGGGAGTTTCGTTAGATGGACGAGTTTTTTCAAATATTTCTAATTTTATTTACGATTACAGGGTGTCGTATTTCGACTCGATAACTTCCAGACCAGGTGGAAAATGTGAAAATAAATAGACTTATATAAAGGATGTGGCAAAAACAATTAAATTATTTGTTTCGTTAATAATTTTAACAACTATTGTTACAACTAATTTCACCGACAGCTTCACTGAACGGCAACTTTAATTGGGTGTAATGGGTTTTCATGAATAATTTACGAGTTTTCCGTGCCCCAGTAAGGACTATTTTGTTTATTTTGTATGACCAGTGAAAATGATGATTTTTTAATGTTTTTTTATTTGAGCAGTTGCCCAAAGTTGGCCTACATGTCGAACATCTCCAACCGTCAAGACGTGAAATACATGCTTTCCACAAACATAATGACCTTGAAATCACTTGCTGCACTTTTTCTAAGCATATCCCGAAAACGGAATCGCTCTTGAGATACAGGATGTTCAAATCAAAACGGGAAACATTTTTTTCATACGACTTTAAAACGGTTCAAGACGGAGCCTTCTTAGTTGGTATGCATCTGTATTTATTCGTGTAATATACAGGGTGGCAGAAAAGTATAGGAACCCCAAATAATGTCGCGAGATGCATTTTCCGAAAAAAACAAATATAGAGAAAGTTAGGATTTTCCCTTGGCTATTCAATGGTGACCAAGCCATGACCACTGACTACTGACCATGTGGGCATTATGGGGTCAAAATGATTTTTTAAAATGGGAACCTCCCTTTTTGACCCCGAATATGGAAAATGCGGACAATTTTACATTCAGATACGACCTTGACCATTTCAAAAATTTCAAAATGGCGGCGAAATCAAGATGGACGAAATTTTTGGAAGTTAACCGATTGTCACCAAATATTGTGTACAGCGGTTTTCGAGGTCGCTGATCACGAATCCGAAGTCAGATTTTCAAAATTCAAGATGGCGGTTCCAAGATGGTGCGTGGGGTTTTTTAAGTTTAATCAATGGGGACCAAATTTGATATACGGGGGTTTTGGGACTCACTGACCCCACATTCGTGATCAGCAACCCCAAAAACGACCGTATACCATCATCTTTGATGCAAATCGACTGATTTTCAAAAAATTCGTCGGCCATCTTAAAATTTGCAAATTTTACCTCGGATTCCTGATCAGCGACCCCAAAAACCCCCATTTACAACATTTGGTGCAAATCGGTTGATTTTCGAAAAATTCGTCTGCCATATTGGATCCGCCATCTTCATTTTTTTTGGTGACAATCGGTCAACTTTCATAAATTTCGTCCGCCATCTTGATTTCGCCGCCATTTTGAAATGGTCAAGGTCACATCTGAACGTAAAATGTTCCGCTCTTTCTATTTCCGAGGTTAAAAAAAATCGTTTTGACCCTATAATGACCACGTGATCAGTGGTCATGGCATGGTCACCATTGAATAGGCACGGAAAAATCCTGATTTTCCCTATACTTGGTTTTTGCAAAAAATGCATATCTCGCGAGATTTTTTGGGATTCCCATACTTTTATACTACTCTGTACAATGGTATATGTTAAAAAAATTTCATACAGGATGTTTTTTGTTCGAGGTCCTCACCCTTTGACCACCTCATAACTTCGTTGTATTTTTTTTACTGAAAAAGGTCCTAAATTGATATTAAAAGTGTAACTTCAAGTGCATTTCAAGTCGAATGTACTTATCACAGTAAACAAGAAACCTTTTAAAATAAACTTTACACTGGACAAAAACTAGTCATTGGCATATTTACAAAGAAACGAGCCAGATCAACAGGTAGGCTCTAAAAAAAATAACATCCTGTACGTCAATATTCTCATATATCACTTGAAAAAAAAAAATGCATGTCTGTTAAAAAGTCTTAGACTGTTTTGAAGATATATGGAAAAATATTTCGTAGTTCCTACGACTTAAGCGCTCCGTATTTTGTAAATGTTTGAGTATTCAACATATGAAAATGTTAATATTTAATTTTTTTATCTGCTCCCCAAGTTATCAAGATTAAATTTGTTACAAGAAAAATAATCTTGTTTTTAGGACCGTAAGTGACCATCGGGCCCATCAAAATTATTTTCTAATTCAAAATCGTTTATAGAAAAATGATCTTTAGTAAGTGACCGGCCAAATCAGTTGCTTGGGACCATAAACGGAACTTTCAGTGTCAATGGAGCGATTTATTTGTAAAAATTCGTGGGTAAAACTGCCTTGGATTGAATTGATCGATTGAAACAAAAATTTGGGGACTTTTCCCTAAAACCCTTATTAGCTTTATCAATTTTTGATAAGTTTCACAACCAAAGATATCGGCAAAGTGGAATAAAGATTACAATTATCGGAAAGCATAAACAGGAAAGTTTTGCCCGTCGCTGTTCTATAATAAATTATTTTGAGTGGTAAAAACTGCATATCTCGTGCCTTATGATTAAATTTTTCACCTTTTAAAAAAATTATTTATAGCCTCAATCTTATCTTAATTAATTACATATCACATTTCATAATCAATAGATAAATTGTTTGGTTAAATTTAACTAGTGGAATTTTAAATTAACGTAACGAAATATTTGAAAAAAAATCAGGTCAAGTGAATGACGATGACTAATACTTGCAGAATTACGCCTTTTTATCTCGTGAAATATCTATTCGTAAAGATTAACAGTTCTTCCCAAACGTTGTACTTCAGCTTTGCCAATTTTTCAAAAAAAAAAAAAACTTCACACTAATCTTATTTTCTTAAAGACGAGCTGTTTCTCTGAAAATTGACCGTCTCCGGGTGGGAGACGGTTCCCAATTTTTTCTTACCAGAAAACAGTCGACATGCAAAACGGAGACATATTTTTTGTATCTCCGAAGCATTTGAAACGAAAACAATATGTGATATAAATTTAATATTTTTTAAAGGAAAACATAGGTACTGGCAAATATTTTGACTTTGTCACTGTGTTATAATATTCTTGTAATTAAATTCGAAAATACGTACAAAAATATGGATATTTAAAGATAATGTTAGGCCATTATATGGGAGATTTCTAGGGAGTCTATTACCGTAGTACTTGTTAAATGTTTCGGTGTTGAACAAGGGAAACTATCGTTTGCGTAATAGCAAGAGTAATCCTTAATAGAAATCCTTGCGTTTCTTTCAGTTTTAACGTAATTGGACCCTGTAGCGTGTCACTAGTTAATTCTATAGACATATATTTGGAGATAGTTTAATTGTAGGTAAATAAATGTTTGTATGTTTAAGAACGGAACCGTCGCTTGCTCCCAACCCTCTCATAGTCTTCGTATTTTTCTGGAGCAATCGACGATTCCGTCCCCTAGTATTTAAATTAAACTGTGTGATTTATTGAGTGCTGAATATTTACAATTATATTAGCTATATGAATTTTGTTATATATTAAATAAAATATTAATAAAAGACCACCACATTTTATTGTTAGTTTTCCCTCGTCTTTGAAATTTAAAAATTCCGCCAACGCCTCTGTAGATTGTTTCCCTCAGAAGAATGCTGAATTCCAGTGACGATATTTCAGTGCTTAATTTTTTAAATACGTTTTAATAATAAATTAAGGTATCTTTGTAATAATAAAGTACGATTGAAATGAATTCGTACCTATTTTCAAGAATATTCATCCATCAATATAAATAATATTTAAGTAATAAAACTGGTTTATGCTGTTACAGAATTGGAATGAGCGGTAATAAAATATGATAAAATATGAAATCAATACCAAAGTTGGATAACCAGAAAGACATTCTGAAAATATTGCTGTCTGAAATTCTGCCACAAGTTTAAAAACTAAATTGTAGTAACCCGATTCAAATATTTAAAAAATCCTGCGCGATTCGGATAAGAAGAAGAAGAGATCTGGAGATCTTAGGCTTATGGTTAGTTATAGTTAGAAAAAGAGAGGTTATGTATTATTTATTATGTTTGTGTGAAAAGAAGCGTTTTTCAGATTTATGTATATGGAACAAATAAAGTTTTAGATAAAAAATATAGTCCAAGATAATATAGTCCTAGATAAAAAATATAGTCATAGCCTTATAGTCCATTGAAATGAAGGCTGAACCTCCATTTTTACCTCTGTCGATCAAACCTGGGCGCAAATATGTTTTCGACCCTCAGGAATCCGAATCCGCAAAAATTTTTGACCTAGATGGTCAGGAAAGGGGTCAAAAGGTCAAAAAACCGTAAAAAATAAGGTTTTTCGCAAATATCGTAAACTACGGCAAGTAGCAAAAAAATAATTGCACCATCGTGTTCCCAGGGAAATTTTACATCGATTTTATGCTATTAGTAATTAGTAACTAATGATGATTAGCTATTGGTAAAATAAATTTTTTAATTCGCAAATTTCTAAATACATGCTGGGTTTACTTTAGTGCTTTATAGTAATAACTACATTTATTTAATAATAATAACTCTATCCCTAATTATAATAACAACGATTAAGTCACAGATTTGCGTGGGAGAGGGAGCGGCATATTATTATTCAATAGACCGCATTTATGCCCCAAAACGACATCCGTTGTTCAGCCCTTACTACCATTCAGTACAGGAGACCTTGAAAACCTCATTAATTAGGGGGATTGTCAAATACAGGGGGTAAATAAAATCAACGAAACATATACATCAAGTAGACCGTCCTCCTGACGCAGCAATATAACTTTCGTAAACGATCTATGGTTTGCTCATTTGTTTCAGTATATCTTGTAGGTTCATGTGGTAGCAATTAATAAATTTAATAACTAGGTATTTAGATATTGTACATTGTCATTGTATGATCTTATTGTATCTATTTTTCTCTTTAATTAAATTTCAAGTAACGTCAAGTAACTTACCTAAGTACTTTATTTACAATAGGCTCATCATAATTTATATTTGTACGTATCAACTTTATATATTTCAATTTTATGTGCAAATTTTTGAATATATGAACTAAAAATTGAGAACTTGTGCAGTTATTGTTGCTCTAAAAAGGTATTAAGAATTTTATAAAAATAAAACATAAGGCTTCTAGTATAAATTATTATTGCTAGAGTTAAATAATAATAATTAAATTATTGCTCTATTTTTTTAATAAACATACCTGTTTTCTTTAGTTTTTTGACGGTAAACTTAATAACTCTTGCTAGGCTAGGAGATCGCGTTGTCTGAATTTTCAAAATGTGCAATAGAAATTCCATCCATACCATGTTTCTTATCCTTAGGAAACACGTGAATCGTGAAATGAACTTTTTAAATTGTCTTGTTTAGCGCTAAAGAAATTATTCCCCGACTTTCATGAATACTTTTAAAATTCCCCGATTATTCCGTTTTTTATAAACAATAATGAATTCCCTGACTTTTCTTAGTATTTCAGGCTGCTATGAACCCAGGCATACTTGTCACTTTTCCTCTGCCTGCGTCTGATACGTCACGCCACTTAGCGACAGCCCAGCGAATTTCACTCCGTGTTATTTTTTACAAGTCTAATTTGACAGAACGAAAATTTCAATGTTTCAAACTTAAAATGAAATTATTGGTAGTGTAAAACATAAACAGCACCACTAAACATGATTTGATGTAATACACAACTTCAAAATAGCGTATAATTTACTTTAGAGAAAATACTGTAACTTAGCATGTTTCATTTTGTGAACAAAAAAAAACGAACAAAGTTCAAAATTGTGTCATTAAATTATATTAGGTATAAAAATTTACGTAAATAATAAAAATAAAATGTGAATTTACAAAAAAAAAAAAGATTTTACAATATTTCAACATCGATGTATCGTGAACATACATCAATGCAATGTTTCGATGCATATCATCAAAACAAACATCGATGTATTTTTGCATGAACATCCCTATGACGTAGTATGGGTTAAACCACACCCATAAAAAAGCAGTAATAATATTGTAAGGTGGAAGAAAAATGATCGTTTAATTATAAATCCTTTATTTTAAATCGTCGGAAATTAGAGACAATTTTCTACATCTCATACACAACATAATAAAACCATATATTCAATCTATACTGAAGATGCACATTCATTTGTCATTCAAATTAAAAATCGTATTTTTATGCCCTAATAAGAAAAATTAAATTAAACGTCCACAAGAGTAACTTAGTAATATAACCTGGCATCGATCATTCTACCGTCTATCCTGGCTCTGTCCAAGTTTTCTGGAAAATACCGCTAAGGAAAACAAACCATGGTGCAAATATTAACGTTAAAAACCCAAATATCTGTGCTGACATACACAATTCCAAGTTGCATAAGGAAAAACAGGATATCTGATATGCATAGTCGGTAACATTGAAAAAAATATATATGAAACAAATACTTCAAAAATGGCCTGACAGAGAAATTGCTTCGCTTCCACCCATGTTTATTTAAAGAGCGATAAGTAGGTACAAACGAGAAAATGTGGTCACGCAATTATTCTGAAAACACTTAGTGCCCAATTTCCTTTAATGTTAAAAGTTTTGATACACAAAAATATACACCTTTATATCAATATTGATTAATTAAAAAAATGGGTCCCACATAAAACATTTGTTAGTGCAAGAATACTTCTCGAGTTTCAACCCCATTTCCGTGAGAGTTTCAAATTCCGAGCATCTCGAGTTAGTCGACAGCATTTAAAATCCCCCGATTTGCCCCCGTACCATTTTATCGAAAATCTCAAAGCGCTGTTCCTCCTCAATCACAACTTGGCGAAGTGTATAAGAGAAAATAATGTTAACAATTCAATAATCAAAGGATACTGATGGCCCTCTCGGCCTGCCAGTCAGAACCGTAACCCACGAGAACAGAACCGGGCGACTTTTCTTCGAAAGAGACGACATCGCCGTACTCGGTGAATTTCTCGTGCAACATTTTGTAGCTGGCCGTGGGAGGTAACTAGAAAATCACATTGAAAAGCGGGTTACTGCTAAGGCTGGGTCACCCAGAACGGATTTAAATGCAGACTGGTGGAAATGTGGAAGATTGCCATGTTTTAAGGAAATTTGCGACTACAGTATTTTTTCCTAATTTCAACTCTTCTATAGTTTCCTATTACATACTTTTGTTGTCCAACGGATCAAATCGGTGAAAGACATTTTTACTATATTTTTCATCGGTTCTCACGAATTTATTTTAAAATTAATTTTTCTACAAAACTTTTATAATTCAAAGTATTCTTTTTCTTTCCCATAAAAACTGCAATTTTGTTCTGTTATTTTTATTTTAATCAGAGGACATCGACATGTTTCAGTTTATAAAATATTACATTGCTCACATACATTTTCGAATAGCAACAAAAACAACTTATTGTAATTAACACACAGCAGTCATTCTAAAACGAATAACATTGTCTATTTCAATGTCTAGCCGGGTGTATACCAAATTTTAACTAAAAAAATTGTTGAGAATCGCAGATTTTCCCGGAAGATTTCAAAAATTTCCCATAAATTCCCAAATTTTGTATCAGTAATCTAAATTTAATAAATTGCTCCTCGGTTCATAATGGGCAACCAAATATATGGGGTGATTTTTAATTTCAGAGAAAATGGCATCATTTAATTTAATAAGTCAAAATTAAAAAAAAAAGATATAATAACCTTGATTTGTTTGACAGAATTGACTTTCATAGAAAATTAAAATATATTAGAAAGAAAAGAAGAAAATCTAACTTTTTTTCACGTAGTTACTACCTTCAACATACTGTAGTTTTCAACATTTCTTAATTTCCTTGTAAATAAAGGGTAATTTACATATTTAAGCACCTTTGCTCCAGATCTACAAAATCAGTCAATATTTTTTCTCCATTCAATTGTTTTTCATGTTAACATCCTCTTAAATACAAGTAGGCTGACAGAATTAAGTGGTAGGACCCTGAAAGATCATTTAGTTGTACGTTTTCCATTACCACAAATGTCTGGCTACTATAATCTTTTATAAGGGTGCATTTTTCATAAATATACGTTTTATTGGAAAAATAAGCACTATTCTACAACGGCCAAAATAGTTGTCTATCAACTTTTTAAGAAAAAATATGTATTGGTTATTTTTCTAGAGAATTAAAAAAAATATAAAATAAAACTTTGCGCGGCATCTAGGTAGCCATGAAATAAAAGACAACACCTTAGGATTATCCCGTGTGCAGGCAACTGTTTTTGATTTCATGACATCCTAGATGAAAACAACAAAAAATCTATTTTTAATTTTTTCTTCAAGTTTATAGGCATGTGTATATTTTCTTCAAATTTGCTACACAACTATTTTGCAGGACAGCCTATTATTATATTGGGTTGTGTTAACATGAAGAACCAGGCAATGTATAAGAAGTCCAAATTAAAAACAGAAGCACACAATTAAAAATTGTCATTTAAATTTAGTTAAAATAAAATATTCCCTTATTTTTCGTACAAGTATCTTCAATTTTGGCCCATTAAAATAAAGTAATTCTTCCTTAAAAACAGATTTTAACTAATTAAATAATGTAACAAAAAACATACAATGCAGCCGACGTGACGTCCAAAAGCAGCATTTGGGTTTAAAAAAAATCTACGAGTCAGACAAAAGTATGAAATTCCCAGTTAATATCCAGTTTTCCACATTGGTATACCCACGGACCTAGTCAAAAAAATAAAAACATTTCTGGCGGCCCAAATAAATGTTAAACATAAACACCACATTAACGAAAAAACATGAAAAATTCGACATTTCCATCAGTCCCAAGGACTAATCCTACGACTTACATTACTAACTAAAACCTTTCTCGAAAAACCCTTGTCCGAGCCCCGATCCGACTGAGACCTCAACATGTTGTTCCCGCCGTTTCCGAAAGGCGTACGGTCGTTACTAAACCCGCCACCACCGCTACCTCCGAATCCACTTGACGAATTGGTCGGTGTTTGGAACCCTCTGTTGCCCATGAGATTGCCCGCGTTATAACCCTGATTCTGTCCCTGAGACCCAAAGTTTGAGCCCTGGTTGCCGTAGGATGCGTCGCCGCCGCCGCCTCTTCCATATGACGACATACTGTTCGAGTTGCCAGACGGCATGTTCGAACTAGAACCCTGCGCGGCCAAAGCGGCAAATTGCTGTTGTGTCGCCTGATTTTGAACAAGGGGGTTCTGTGCCGAGGCGACTAACGATGACAAATCAGCACCCCCCAAACCGTTTCCCAAAAGATTAGAGGCAAGGCCGGTCAAATTCGCGGCTTGCAACATCTGCTGATTAGTGAGATTGTTCAGAGCGCCGACATTGCCCAGACCGGAAAGGGCACTCGCCAGCTGCAGGGAATTGTTAGGGACGGCCCCCAAGATGCCTGCCCCGACCCCCTGCTGGCTGCTCGCTAGAGACGGGAGATTGTGTGCCACGTTTCTCAGGGGTTCCCCATTGTGACCCAAGCCCATACCGACGGACTTGAGACCCTCGGGTAACTTAAAGGTCTCATTAGCGCGATCCATTCTGACGGTCATGGGTCGATCGAACAAGACTTGGTTGTGGAACATGGAGATGGCCTGGACGGCCTCTACTGGATGATCGAACTCGACCACGGCAAAGCCCCTGCTGCGACCATCCTTATCGACGGGGATATCGACCCTTACAACTTTACCAGCCAACCTAAACACTTCCTTTAACTTTTTCTTGTCAATATTATATTCCAACTGCAAAACAACAAACTGGTTAAGACACAATATGACACCAAGGGACGCTGTTACAATTAGAGCTTTCTTTCCCAAAAAAATTTTAGTTCTTTATTTGGAATCCCTAACTTGGTGGAGATTATACGAGAAATTACACAAAACATCTCTTTTCATGCAATTATGACAAAAAATAGATCCTAATCAGTAAGACGCACCAAGTCTAATACAATAATTTCAACTTGTACTACGGGTTCAAAATAGTAGGTAATAGTATGTCATAAATAAATCAAGCCACAATTTTTACAAAGTGACAAAATAATTTTGTGTATTTTCTGTACGAAGATTGTAATGTGCTGTTCATTTAGCATACTGTTCAGAATGTCCAGCAAATGCTCAAATGCGCTTGAACGTTCTATTATTACAACCATCTATCTTTGCTTAGGGTGTACAAAAAGAGATGGGCGAGGCTGCTTGGTATGACTTTGAAATCCCAACCTGTCTCCGTTTCCAGCTGTCATGTCAGTGTGTGTACAAATCAGTTTGATAATCAATGTAATCATAAATAACCAAATTTAACAGGTCAAGAACACTATATTGTAAACGTATATAAGGAAATTTGTACAGATTGCTATTGAGCATTTTTTTAACAAAGTGTCTGTCAGAAATGTACGTGGGAGCGCAAATGTCTCCATCTGTCGTGCTGACTCCCAACTGTGCCATTCAAATGGCTACAGTAGGAAGCGACCTGCTATACTGCAGGTACTTGTTGCACGACTGCTACCCACAGAGGGCGAAGACAATGTTTTAATTGTCAGTGTTGCAAGAAACAACTACCCCGAGGGCTATATGCCCCTACCAGCATTGAATTATACTCGCAACACCTAGTGCAACAGCTAGGGTCATTCGTCAGTTTAACCCACCAGGCACAGACCAGTTTCGGACTAACTGTCTCACCTATGACACACTGATGAGGACTAATAAGTCCAAAACTGGTCTGTGCCTGGCGGGTTAAACTGACGAACGACCCTAGCTGTTGCACTAGGTGTTGCGAATATACTTCAATGCCGGTAGGAGCATATAGCCCTTGGAGTAGTTGTCTCTCGCAACACTGACAATTAAAACTCTGTCAGAAATGTTTAGTGAAAAAATGACCAACCAAAAAAAATTGAAATTGCCAATGACCTTAAATATGTTATTCATAGGAGGATTCACAGATCTTATTTTAAAATTATGTTTTACATATATTTGAATAGCAATGAATAAGAGGTTATCAAGAGATTACAAACAGTGGGATATTTAAAAAATAGTTTGCATCTATATATCTGACATTTTGCCAACATCTACATAGAGAAAACAAGAAATCTTGGAAGGGTTCAATGAAAAACATAATGAGTCATAAAGACAAGACGTTAAAAGTACAATTATTGCATAAAAAAAGCCCAATACATTTATTTACAATGGACGAAATGGCTAAAGCTCACGATGTTACACTTCCTCGATTGCCACCATATCACAGTGAGCTAAACTCCATTGAACTAATCTGGATAAATATAAAAACTTATATAGCAAAGAAAGAACTTTTAATCTAGAACCTATAAAATTTCTGTAGGCGATTTATCAGGTAAGTGTGGAGACATGGAATCTGCATTATGCACATACCTAAAAGCACAATGAATATGGGACTTCGACACAAATTGAAGTTATAATAGAACCACTTACCATAGCTTTAAGTGACACCAGTGATAGCAACAACAGTAATTAGTCAGTTTGCTAATGCTGATAACAGTCGTTTTCGGAATTATTGAATCCGCACTACCGTATAAATAAAAAAGTACATACTATTGGATATACCAAAGTGAACATAAATTTGTAAATATAAGTAAGTTTTTACCTATTGACATACATATTTATTTGTTGTTCCATATTTAATAATTTTGAAACTCTCTAAAATGATACACCCATGGAATCACATTCTCCACGTCTTATCCTTCACAGTTTTCATGTTGGGAATGAGTCATTGCCTTCTATTTTGAACCTGACGTACATGATTTATGTCCATAGATTTACTTTTTTTAAATAAATTTCTTATTACACAGGATTCACTATTTATTTTTTTTTATAAGAACCCAAAGAAGTTTTCTTCAATTCAACAAAACACATTGTAGCTCAATCTTAAGCTGTTGATTACAAGAAATAACCCTACAATAAAGCTACTGCGATGTAAATACCGAAGACAACATTAATACCAAATTATTTTGTCAAAAGGGGTCAATTATTTAAAACTTTTTCTCTTCAATGTGGCAGAAAAACTCAATTACATAAAAAAACAGTAACAAAAAATGCCACCAACAAATAATTGCAGACAATGCCGAGTTATATTTGGTCAAAAACTTCCCAAGTTTTGATAGTGAATCGAACATAACTCAGATGTGTAATATAATTGAGATTTGAGAGAATATAACATACATATTCCGATTTCCAGGTTAGGAACTCAAATAAGAACGATTGGATCATAATAACAAACCATAACAAATATTAAGAGAAACATTTGAACCTGCTTATATAGAAATTGTACAAGTTACCCTCAATTTTTGGTAAATATTTCAACATCTTCAACAATCTTACTCTTTTGATCCCCTATTTTCTGTTAATTATTATCATTTACATCACTGCTACCAAAAATTAAGTTTAACCTGATTTTCCCATTTATTCATTAAATTGTTACTGATTGACAATGACTGTTGAAAGTGTAATATGTAGACGAGTGAATATAACAAGAATATTTTTATATAAAGGGTGTTCCAAAATACCAAGCAAATTAGGCATACTCCTTACCATTTCTAGGCATTTTACCTCCAATCGAAAATAACTGTTCCAATATAAAAATGAGTCATAAATAACCACATCCTGAAGCTTTAAATCATAAATATTACTAGTCCTTTTTTCAAAACAAAAATTTGCCCAAGTTTGGCGTTTGGCAGCCGATGATTTTTATTCCCAATTCACCTGAGGAAATTATTGGATCAAGTATTAACAAATGTAGAGAAAACCTACCATGTACACATATTTCCCCAGTGATTTCATGGTGGATTAAGAATTGTAGTAATTGCCCTGAATTAGATTATCTAAATTTCCTTAAAAAATCATTTGTCGAGTTGAAGTTTTCAAAATTGAATTTATAAAACAAGAGTATCTCATTATAACATAACGAATACAGAATAACCTCAATTATCCTAATGTGTAGCTAAGTTCCTATCCAAAATAAACATTTTTTAAAGGGAGAAAACACAATAGGTTAAAAAAATCGTTTTTTTTTTTAAATTACATAAATTGTTAGTATAACTATTCAAAAATACGCTATCAAAATGTCAGCGCTGGGGCGTACAGCAGTTGGGGCGGAATGTTTGTTCAGGTAGTCAGTTATTAAGCAAGAAAAGTACAGATCAAAACTCAGAATAATGCCTATCAGGAAGAAGAAGAACTGTTATATGGTGTTGGAATCACTGATTGATCGGTAAGTACTCTCGAAACAACATTTTTTTGATTAACGGGAACTCGAACTCAAAAAGTTATGAACTGATCGTTATGAAAATTGAAAGTTTTTCTTTATAAAATTACAAAGACCATGAACCAACTATTGGGATGATATAATTTTAAGGGAGTTTTTTTATTCAAAATAAGTGAAAAAAAAAAAATGGTAAAAATCGATACATTTTTTTCAAACTCGTGTCAAAGATTAAATTTTTACAATTTTTACTCTCAATGTGGTTCATATTCTTAGAAAACATGTTAATAATGCAGGAAAATAACCATTTTATTTTCAGATCTAAATTGCGACCTCCACATTTCCCGTGAACAATGAACTCGGACGAGGACCATCGGTGGACAACACCCCATAACTTCGACATTTTCAACACAAATGACTTGAAAAAATTTGCATGTGTAGTTCAAATATTAATAAAAAATGTCAAAGTTTGATCAATTCATTCAAAAAAATTCATGAAAAACACCTGAAAATAGTCTCCTAATAGTCCTAATGTGTTTCCCCCCTTTAAAGGGGGTTCGCTGTAAACTTTTTTATGAGAGCTTTTACAAAAATAACCACCCTCCATTTATAAAGTGAAATTTATTGCCGACATAATAGCTTCTACTACATGAAAATCCAGAAAAATGAAAAATAATCAAAATATTTCAGCATCTTTACCAAACAAAAAAATATATACCTATATACCTACTACCTGCCTGAAACTTCAGATAATTTAAGAATATGCTGTATAAAGAGTGCTCGTTTTTTGAGCTGCATCATTGGATTCTCGGTTATCTGAAGAGACACAAGGTTAGTCAAATTTTGGGGGCAAAATTGAGGAATTTGATGACGGATAACTATCCTTCGTTTTCAAATTATTGAAGAAAAATTTGCTTATTTGTATCTTTTTAATTGAAAAGACATGAAGGACATACAACTTTTGTTTTACATAATTGTTTACATTTTAATTTTCGTCAAAATACCAAATTATCTTTTTTTTTACAAAGAGTGCTTTGAAAACAAAACATCCAGATTACTTTAAACACAATTCTGACAGCTAAAATGCAATTTTCATAAAAACAAAGCCAGATATTCTTCAAATTAATTAATCAATATCTTGGTTATCTAAACTTTGACATTGTAAATAAAAATGTAATTGAACTATCAACATTTCATTTGAAATAAAAGTTGAATGTTTTGTTTACAAGGCACTCTTTGTAAGTGAATAATTTGACATTTCAGCAGAAACAATGAAGAAACTGGAGAGCAAACCATATCATGTGACACACCATCCTTGTCAAAAAAATATGCTGAATTAAGGAATGCGAAAATTCCACACGGGGCCCATAAGAAAACTAAATCCACAAATTTCCTTTTTCAACAAAAATAAATTTTCAGTTTTTTACTTCATTACAAAAAGATATATTTTTTTTTACCAAGCTATTCGTCAAAATTTTCCATAACTTTGTCCTAAAATAACTGATCTAAGAATTAACACGTATTTTGTTTGTTTTTCTATTCTTACTATACATTTATTTAAAATATGTAGTCTTTGAATTTCTGAACATCGATCAATAATTAGTTCGGATAATAGAGGTTATAATGTAATTATTTAGCCAAACGTCCTGTTAATATTCTTAAAATCCGGCCGAACACACGCATCATGCTAAAATGTAGACTGCTGGGAACAAAATCCTTATTGACAAAACCCCCTACGACGTTTTGGTACACCCTGTATATATCAGAACCAAGCGTCCTTACATAAAGCCTCCTGTATTGTGAAGTAATGTAGCAACAGCGAAATACCCATTCACCGCCGACACAATTAAACTTGAAAAAAAAATCAACGCAAATCTCAAGAGCAAGGATCGACTCCATTATTTTCAAATACACGAGGCCTAATCTACAATACTCCACTCAGGCAGTTACAGCAAAACAACGATAAAAGATACTTACGTTGGCAATAAAGACCTTATTAACGAGAGGGGCGTCGACATTCAAGGACTCGAGAAAATGCGGACTGAGACCGTAAGTGTTGCCCCACTTGACGTCGTCCTGCCGTATGGACAAATTACTACCACCCATCTGGTCGCGGTGATGATCGTCGCGGTACCTATCGTTGTCCCTGGAGCGCTTGCCGCCGATGATGCCCCCGTGCTTATCCCTCATATTGCCGACGTCCTCCTTTATGACCAGCTTACGGCCCTTAACCTCATACCTCTGCATGATCTCCATGCATTTCTTTACTGAAGCAGGATCAGAAAACTCAACGATACCGCTACCCTTAGGCTTATCGTTGTCATCGACAAACAACTCGACAAACTGTACGTCACCCACTTGATTGCGAAACAAATCTTTCATATCCTGCCAACGATACTCGTAAGGAATGTTAGATACATACACTCGGTTGCTGGAGGACTTCATGCTGCCGCGCTCCCTGCCCCTGTCGTAGCTGCGGTCCCGGCTACCTTCGGAGAAACGGCTCGGGCGGTCCCTCCTAGAACGTTCCCTAGAGCGGTCCTTCTCGTCGATGTCACTCATGCTGGAAAAGATTGCACGATGAACTCGGGAGAAAACTTATAGAGCTAGTTAGTAAAGTCAAGTACATCAAAATATCACTAAATATTAGAGCCAAAATCGACCTTTGGCTTTCTCCCAGAACAGTTTTAGACCTTTCTTAAATTAAACTAAAATATCGTCTTAGCGACAGAAAAATAACACGATTATATATACGAAAAACCACCCGTTAAACGAAGTTTTGTCAAAGCAAAAACGAATATATAGCAATAATTCATGCAAATTCTATGGTACGGCCATCTTGAAATTTCCAGTACAATTTATTTTAAAAACAGATAGTAATTATAAAATACATATTTACCTTTTGAGACAACGAGCGGACACTATTGTTATACCACACTAAATAAAGGGAAAATGGCGTTACTGCTAAGCGTCACAAAAAAGGAAGCGACTCAAAATCGAGAAAAGACAAATGACGCAGGGAGTGGGGATATCAAACTCAAACATATCCGTTTCCGTAAGGTGGACTCTATTTGAATGATTTTATATATGTAGATTTCAATTTAACTGATCTTACCTACTCTAAAGTTTAGTGGTCTTAGATCTGCGCACATATTTCGTTTGTTTTGATAAATTTGTCGGTCTAACCTTAATTTCGATGATTTTGATTTACTACCTTGGAATTACTTACACAATCACAATATTAGAGCATATACCACATGGAGGAAGCACCCCTTGTTAAAAAGTGTAGTCGCTCTAGAGAGAAAAGTCAAAGGTGGGTAGTTTGGGCACAGTTTTGTTTTTATCACATACTTCTATATAGAAGTATGTGGTTTTTATACTGTCGTTTGGGCGCAGCATATATTGTTTTATTTGCTGTGGTTTTGTAACTGTCTCTCTCTCTCTCTCATAGACCTAGTAGTTTATAAGGTCTATGCTCTCTCTAGACTGCGCGAGAAAGTAAGATGGTATCCAAAGTACTTCTTTCTCTCTTTGTCATGCGTCTAAGCTGTTGTAAACCATAGAACAAGTTGTAAACCACGGTCCGTAAGACCGTGGATCTGGGGCGAAGACAGAGATATGAAGGCACCTTCACGAGGAGGTTCACTGACTGGGAGCGTTTCCGAACAGTAATGCAAGGAAACATGGCGCTCCCAGTCATCGAAACCACCCATGATCTGGAGGCGGCAATCCTCTCCCTTGAGACTGACATTAAAAACGCCCTGACTCAGACTACGACGGAGACTATTGTCCCCCGACTGACAAACCCCCGGGGCACCCTCCCCGATGACATAAAAAACTTAATACGTGACAGACGACGTGCGAAACGGCTTGCCACCCGCACCCGCCTCCCCCGACACAGACATGACTTAAACGTACTTAACAGACGGGTGAAGGCGGCTCTGGATGAACTGGCCCAGGATAACTGGGCTAGGCACCTGGAGTCGCTGGATCCACAAGACAACAGCCTCTGGAAAACGCAGAGGGCCCTGCGACAGACCGCTCGCCGTAAAATTCCTCCAATCCACGGTAGTGTGGGGGTGGTTTACACGAACCAGGAAAAGGCCGAGGCTTTCGCCGATAGCCTGGAACTGCAGTGTAGACTGCCTCAGCTGCCCGACGAAGACGAGGAATTCGAGATAGTGGCTGAGCGCGCGGCCCGACGCGTCGACAGAGAGCCAGACAATGACATAATCCCCCCCGCAACACCTGACGAACTAAGACTGACAATACGCAGACTTAAAAACAGAAAAGCCCCCGGACCCGACAATATACATAACACGACACTTAAACGACTACCACACAAGGGCCTCATGGCCNACAGCCAGGATCAAGAAACGAAGACAACGACACACACACACACATACACACCCCCCATACCCTCCTTACCCCTCCCCTCCCGCGCTAGCCTAAGGGCCACCTTAGCAAAGCGCATCCCAGGCTGCATAGCCGCACTACCCTACCCAACCATACCACACATAAACATGACACTACCCCCGGGGTTTACACAGACGAGCCGGCGAAGCAAGAAGAGCGCCAGAAGAAAGGGCCCTAGCCGGCGGGGCCCAGCCAGGACAAAAGGAGGTCCCACAAAGCGCCTACACCGGCCGCATTTGCGGTCGGGGTAGACGACGGATGGGGCCCACCTACGAAGGCTGTCCAGGCCTACACGAGATGAGGCAGGATAAAGAGGGATAATCCCCCTCGATCCCAAATCATTGAGGCCAATTTCTAGCCATAGAATAATGGCGCGGTCCGTAAGACGTATTGACGTAAACTGCTGCTCTAAAACAAATTAAAATCACTAGTCAAAGAATTTCTGAATTAAGAAACGAAGAAAAATTAAAAAATATTTTTAATTATACGAAAAATATTACTGGACTACCAATACGTGGCAAAAGTTGCAACGAATTAGAAATATTTTCGAAATATTTATTTTTGCTTTAATACATTCTTCAAAATTTCCCAAATATGCAAACAAATTTCTCGAAAATCGTTTGAATCTTTATTACAAATGCATCCAAACGTTTTTGAAATAGATAGCTTGAAAAACGAACTTAATATTTTTTACAGACGAACAATTTCGTTATTTAGAAGTTTAAAAAACGATATAAATATTATACAAAGAATTTAAAATGGTATTTTCGGAAACATACAAATTGTTTTGCTCAGTTTTAACAATTCCTGCAAAATGTCTCGGTAGAAAGAAACGTTTCGTGTCGACTTACTTAAAAAAATACGGTGAGCTGACACAATAAGAGCGCTTAAACAAATTGTCAATGATTACAATAGGATTAATTTTATGAAGACAATATAAGTAAATTTGCAAATTTAAAAGGGACGAATAAACATGTTTTATAAAAACTATCACTATGTTTTTAAAATATTTTGTTAAAAGTGGAGGCAAACGAAAAGCTTTCGGCGTTATTTTATAGGTAAATAGATAAGTTAGCTGGCTACCTTATGAAAATTTGTTTTTATATTTTTTCATATGTTTTAAATGTATTCATAAACCAAGTAGGAACAATTTTGTTAATTATTAGGTAAATATATCACTTTGTTTTTTTTCTGTTATTTAATTTTATTGTAAATACAATTTTTAAAGTTGTGATATATTATTACATAATAATATAATTTTTTAATTTACAGTTATAGTACGGCTATTGGCAAAGATCTCCATAATAAATAATGACGGGGAAATTTATTCCTATTTATTATTTGCGAGAAAATGTCCAAATAGTTGCGTACTAATTTATTTTATAAAATCTGACTGAATATCCCGCTCGTGAACATTATAGTTTTTCTATAATATTGTAAATGCAATTAAAAATTTTCGGATGCATTTAGTCGTTTGAGCACTGCCATCATCTGCATACAAACGATCTGGTGAACACATGAAATCTTTATTAAAAATTGTTTAAAAAAATCTTTTTTGCAGTTTCAAAACGAATTAAATGGCGTTGCATTTAATCTGATCTGATTTTTTTGATAAGAATCAATCCTGAGAAGTTATCTAAAGAACACTCTGTAGATAAATGGTACATCCGCTTGGTGTGATAATATATTCTACGCACAATGGCACACGTATGTGTGTGTGCGTATTATCTGCATTACAAACTTTCAAACTGTTAGGAAACAAATAAGAACGATTTAGATAACACCAAAAATCCATACCGTTAAACACCTATTAATACCTTCATAATCTTTTATAGAGATTACCGACTACTGGTTTAGGAAGAATTCTCAAAATTTATCTATATACTATTTTAATGTAAAATGGGTGATTTAATAACATTAATAGAAAATAGGTAGGTACCTATGTGCAATTATTTCGTTTGGACAGCAATAATGAAAACACTAACCACATAACATGTTTATTTTTAAATAAATATTTATTTTTAAATAAATTTTTAAATAAATATGTTTAGCAGTTCTTTTTATCAACTTTTTTTACTTAAAACAGTCTTGAGTTATATACTTATCACCACTTAAGCGTTTAACCCAAGCATATTCGATATTATTCTAATTCTAATAAAAAAAATCTATATCGTTGATGTTTAAATAAAATAAGATCTTGTATTTTTCTATTATTTAACGAGCTTAGAACTGTCAAATTTATTCCTTGTCAGGTCCTATTTTAATAAATTTAATTTAGATAAACTTCATGATTTTTTGTGGCCCCTTTATCCTCTACGAGTCCCCGCCTGTGGACTGGTACACCCTTCCGAGCACATTGAAAAATTCATCAAACGGCTGATCATAGGCGGCGGCAATTTGTGTTTCTGTTATCTTCCTACGTCCATCAAGAAGATATTGCATTATTTTATAAATAAATCGACGAAACAATGGCTGTTTCGCAATGCCACTTGATCTATGGTAATAAAATAGTGGCTAGAATCCAAGTTGAAGGTTTCAAAATTTTTGTATTTCAAGATCGATAAACCAAATCAAATAATATAATAAATCGCTCACTTCTGTTATCAGCTTGCAGATTACTATCAGATTAAAATTAAATTTAGTAAATTAAAGGAACAACAAATCTGATAAACATGTAAGAAGTTTCCTAACTGAAAGTCACTTAAATAATTGGGAACTACTCACAAAGTTCTCGTTGTGTCATTCGTAAATTGATTTCGTGTACATTATTGCTGAAAGACCAGCACAGTAAGTGACGAAATGAGGAGCAAATGGTAGTTTATTTATTTATTCTTTTTAAGATGGAAAAACTGGTAAGGAGTTATATTAATGATTTATATATTATATTTATACAGATTACAGAGATTTATGCAGTTTGATTCACTTAAGGGCACACAACGTGAAAATCTCAGAAACTGTAAGGGATACAAATTTATACTGGTAACCCTTTAAAATCCATGGTACCTACCTTAAGGTACAAATTTGGTTAAAATACAATTTTTCTCATTTGTAAATAACTAAATAATAAACTTAAAATTTGCCAAGTATTAAACAGGGTGTCCTAGAAATAAGTGACAAAATTTTAACGTCATATATACCTACAGGGTGTCCCATTTAACACTCCCGCTGCCAATATCTCCGAAATGAAGAAATTTAATTTAGTTCCGCAAACTGGGGTTGTTAGGTCCCTCGAATAGCTTCAAATTGCAGTTAGAATTGTTAGTTCAAATCTTTTTGTATAGATGGCGATACTAAAAACCATACTTGTACAATATTTTTTGAAATAGAATTAAAAAAAAAGAATAAGCCAATAAAGTTCTGATATCGAAACTACTGTAGTACAAATCATAAATAAACTAGAAGATAATACAATTATAAATACGCTGGTACAAAAAAGGAAGGAATAAACAAATAAGCATGTACAACGACCCCTAATCTGACAAATTTTCGAAATCATCTTCATCACTAGAACCATGGAGACTATACACTCCCTGAATAAAACTTTCACTATAAGTTGTTTATAATCAAGTCTTCTATTACCACATCAACTCCATTCTGGCGAGTTTAAATTGATGTAGCATAAATTTTGCTTTTCATGAATCCCCAACAATAAAAATTTGAAAGATTCAGGTCGAGTGACCTGGCAGGCCAATTTACAACTACATCTTGCCCATGTCCAATCAATCCAAATAGGACTGCGCTACAGAAGTCATTATTTTATTTTGTTTATTTCTGAACCAGCTACAAAAATGTAGTCTAGCATTGTTATCCTGGGGCAAAATTATTAGGTAATGGAGCTGTAATTATTCTTTTGATGTTAGGTGTCTTGAATTAATGTTTTTCAGAAATTTTTTTTCTTACAAGCATGACCTAACAGATCTCTAAATGAATCAGACTGTACAATGTGGGTCGAAGAACTTATGATTAAATTACAATTAGCTGTAAAAACTATAAAAGCTCTTTTTTATAGGAAAAAGAAGGAAAAGAAGACAAAAATGATATGGGTAATTGGACCCTGCAGTATGTTGCTGCTGCATCTGGTAAATATACGAGTATATTTGTTTACATACAACAAACAACTGGATGATCCAGTTTCTATATATTTTCCTTTTGTTTTCTTACTAAAACTAATTAAAAATGTGTACATGACATAATATACGTGATATATTCTAATTCTTTCTTCCTTAAGCTTTTCGGTTGGTAATATATCGGTCTAGAATGTTTAAATATGGATTAACATAATAAAAATTAAATATTTGTGATTTCCCAATTTGTTTACAATAAAATGATCATTTATTATCTCTCTTCGTATTTACATCACGTTCCACTATGGAACTTTTTTAAACAAGTTCCTGTAAATATAAATACAGAACATATTAATTTGTTATATCCAATTCAAAACAATATTTATTTGTGGCATATTCATTATGAGCTTAAACTTGTTTTATTCAAAAAGGCTGTAAAATTTGTTTCTATGTATACAGGATGTTTCAACTGGAACTACCACAGCTTTCTGCGATCAAAATTGGTATTTTTAACTAAACTATACTAAACTGCTTCGTGTAGCCGCTAGAGAGCGTCGAAGCTGACAAAAGATGTTTTTTTTTCAAATGATTTTTGTTAAGTTTTATTGGAATTTGACACGCTAATACCATTCTTTTTAGAAGACAAGTTAAACAACCTTGGTTAGCTCTCTTTAATGAAATCCAGATGGCAGTGCTAGGGAAGTGTGTTTATTCATAAATATCTATGTGCTTTTACGTTAGAGCATTGTTTTTAGAAGAAAACAATGATTACACATACAATGTTCTACCGTAAAACCAGATAGATATTTACATTTATTTATGAATAAACAGACACACATAACTAGCACTGCCATCTGGATTTCACTGAAAAGAACTAACCAAGGTTGTTTAACTTATCTTCTAAAAACAATGCTAATCCTTCCAAACAGATGTCATTTTATTTGTATAATATAGTAAACGAAGTAATTGAATTAACAGAACTGTGTAAAATGACCCCCCTTGGACTAAAAAACATGTTTGTCATCTTTGAAGTAACGTTTAATTAAACCTACCTATTTTGATCGTAGGAAACTGTGGGAGCTCCATTACTTTGCACCTACTGGCAGAGAACGATCTATTAAAATATGAAATTTTCTATAACTACCATGACAGCATATTATCATCATCATCATGCAGTACCTACAGATTAGTAGGTCGCTTTCTGCCAGTAGAAACAAAGCAAAAGCTTATGGTAATAACTATTGCCATAACTATCCCAAGGTAGTTCTGTAATATTTATTTTATATATTCTCCATCAGCTTCATTGGCCAACTTCTCCACGGGCATCGTCTTCGGCTGGCCCTCCCAGATCAGCGACGAACTAATGCAAGGCAAACTCGACTTTCCCATAAACTCCGACGACTTAGGCTGGATTTGTTCCTCCTCGTCCATAGGCGCCGCTCTTCTCGCCCTCTTCATAGGCTCCCTATGCGACAAAATAGGTCGCAAGATCACCATGCTCCTCCTTATCGGCGTCTTTGAAATAGGATGGGTCTTAATCATACTTTCCAATAGCGTTTGGATGCTCATACTAGGAAGATTCATGACTGGAATGGCGGGAGGTTCTTATTGCGTCACCGTCTCCATGTATATCGGAGAAATAGCTCGGAAAGAAGTGAGGGGGGTACTTGGCAGCCTCGTACAGTTCATGATATCCTGCGGGATACTTTTCACCAACGTTGCCGGAGCGTATCTGTCGATAAGGTCTTTGTCTATAGCTTGCGCAGCACTCCCAATTCTTTTCGGCTTCGCCTTTTTTAGCATGCCGGAAACTCCTTTTTATTTGCTACGTAAGGGAAGAATCGAAGAGTCCAAAGAGTCCTTGAGGAAGTTTCTGGGCAAACATTACGTAGACACAGAATACGAGGACCTTAGGCTCCATCTAAAGTGTGACACAAGCGAAAAACAGAGTACCGTAAGTGTTTTCAAGAAGAGATCTGTAAAGAAAGCTTGTGTCCTAGGCGTTGGTCTAGCCTTAGTCAAAGTATTAACAGGTATAGACTCCGTAACGTCGTATTTGAGTCACATCTTCGGCAAGACGGATATCGAATTAGGTGCACAGAACGCTTCCATCATCTTCGCTGTGTTCGAGGTATTCTCAGTTGTGCCCCAGGCCCTACTGGTGGACAGACTGGGAAGGAAAGTTCTACTAGTAGTCACACAGATTGTAATGGGGCTTTGCTTGGGTGTTACCGCTCTTAGTATAGCGATAGAAAGTGAAAATGCCGTGGTTCAATATATACCAGTGGTGGCCCTGTGCTTGTTCGTAGTAGGCTTTTCTGTCGGCATAGGCCCTATTGGGTGGATTATAACAGCCGAGATCTTTGAAGAGAAGATCAAGGGGCGAGCTATGTCTGTGTGTACGTTCCTTATATGGATTTTGGCCTTTGTGAGCGTAAAGTTGTTCGTGGTTTTCGAGGACCTATGGAATATTTCAGTCCCACTTTACGTATACTCCGTTATTTCCTTGGCCGGCGCTTTCTTTATTTTGTTCTATGTGCCGGAGACCAAGAACAAGTGAACAGTTGAAGAGATAGAAAAAGAGCTTTCATAATTACCTTTACTGTGGCATTTGAAAAAGTAATCAAAGCTTCCTGCCACATTTAACTTATACTGCGATCTGTGATCACCGGGTCTATTCCAGGCGAATTAGATCATAAAACCTGTAAACTTGACAAAATTATTAGTACACATTTTATTGCACTTTTTTATGACCTAGTGCGACGTTCACACGCATGCGCGGGCCCGGCGCCCTTTCTCCCGCGTGTAGGCCCTTCATTAATGTTAATTTTTACTGCTGCTAGCGCGTTTATTACATGAATTATCAATTTAAAACTTTCTGAAACTAAAGGTTTAATCCTTTCTTTAATTGTCTCTAAAATCCCGGTCTGATACGTCCAATAGTTAATTAACAATTAACGTAATATAAAAAAGCTATCTTGGGAGCAAAGAGGCATAGGTGATTTCTCTTTTTTTTTAATTACCGTAAAAATAAGATCTATTTAATTTTTTGATATTATTATTCTACATACTCTTCCCCTTCATAAAATCCAATAAAAATGTCTACTAATAATTTTTTCATGATCAAACTGATCAAATTTGACTGGAGTACCTACTTTATTTTTTTTATAATAGAATTGTTTTTAGTAAATATATGTATTTTTTATAACTGCCTTATTTATTTTTATGTAGCATGTAACATTATTCGAAAATAATTTCACATCTTTTGAGTACTCAATTAAGATATGATTGAAGTGAACAAGCAGATAATTTTGATTAAACAACAAAATATATAATATAATATAACGTTAGCAAAAATGTTTGCTTTTGTTCATAAAAAGTCATTTTTATTGAAAAGGGTTGACTTTAGAGCAATGAACCAAGAGAACTCTTATTGTGTAAAATTAATTGGCGCTTTAGAATTTGCTGTCAAAAGTCAATTTTTCCAGTGGCGTAAAATTTAGGGGGGGGGGGGAACTCTTACAATACCTTAAAATCTCCACCACTGGCACGTCCAATGAATTCGAAAAGGGTGCGAAAAAGTAGCTATTAATAGTGGTAATGTGTGTACAAAAGCTCAGTCCTGTAGTTCAAACGATTCCTAAGATATTGGCGAAAAACTAAAAAAAAAAATTAAAGTTTTGACACCGTGTATCTCTAAAACGAAAGCCCGGAGAAAAAAATGGAAGAGGAAAAATATGTTTCTTTTTCCAAAAGGAATTTATAGTTTTCCGTTGCGACACTTATTTAGGAACACCCTGTATATTAATTATTAATCAATCAAGTCATATGAAGTACTCGTATTTTTCCATATTCCATTTCTAAGACAGTTATCTCATTACATATTTACCTAATTATAAGTTGTTTCCTCTTAGCTATACTGATAGTTCAAAGATTTAGTAAATAAGCAATTAATTTGTATTCACAAGATATTATTAGTAAACTTCCGTGACTACCCCAACACAAAGGATGGTCATTCACGTCTGATATAATTATTTTTGTACCTTATCTGTTTGTTCGAACAATAGACTGTTTAAGTAATTATTTCACTGATAGATGTAAATATAGAAAACCCTAATCTGGCCCAACAGAGAATTAACATTACAACCACCAGTTAATCAACGTCGCAGTTCGCAGTCATCTACTATAAGTTTAAGTGTAACATTTATGTAACTTATGTCAAATAAATAATTCTACAAAGTCAGTGCATTTTTTCCAATTGAGCGAAAGGGTCGTCTGTTGATACCATTACAAAAGAATAGGAAAAGCATATATATTTTAGTACACACGTACGTGTATATGAAACCACCACTTTGAAACAATTTCAGAGAAAACTTATTAAAAGTTCTATATTTATAATTACTTGTACTAATTTCCATTTTTTATAGCCTACTACCACATATTTACAACTTTATTGATGTTTACAGCCTACATTTATTTATATATCACTTTCTCTGTGCATGCACTTACCTTTTAATTCTGTACTTTGATATTTGTTGAGTAAACAGAGCCTCGTTGTCAATATTATTTTACAACTTTATTGATGTTTACAGCCTACATTTATTTATATATCACTTCCTCTGTGCATGCACTTACCTTTTAATTTTGTACTTTGATATTTGTTGAGTAAACAGAGCCTCGTTGGCAATATTATTACAAATATATTAGTCCAGTTGGTAGAGGTTCGGCCTGTGTCAAACCTTGATAACCCGGAAATAACTACACAGGTCTACTTTAAATGATGAGTACAATAACAGGCTAAATTGCTGACAAAGTATTTTATCAGGAAAAAAAGTTATTAACAATTTAATCGTGAAATTTTTTTTTTAGTAGTTTTCTTTAAATAACTCAGCGGGATGACTTTGTACGAAAGTTGCTGTAAAAATGTCAATTATAAATAAAAAGTGATAAAACTTTCGAAAATTATAGTTCAATATATATACAATAATGACGCTAAAGCCGAAAATCAGGAGAGCAAAACTTTTTGTTCTATAAAGCGTTATACATTCATCGGCGCCTGAAACTCGAAACTTTGCCAAATTGGGTCAACGAGGGATATACTGTAACAAAAGTATGGCAAGATAAAAATGTAAAAAGTTTTCGACAAGCATTTTTGGATGGACTTTCAACAGGCTTCAAGGCACCTTCAGGTAAAGGGCGAAGATTAATAGTGACACATATAGGTAGTGCCAGTGGTTTTGTAGATGGCGGTTTACTTTTATTTGAATCTAAAAACTGGTGGCTATCACGAAACGTGGTGACTATCACGAAGACATGAACGCAGATGTTTTCGAAGAGTATTTTACACAGATGTTGGATCTTATTTCTCCGGGGTCTGTAATTGTCATGGATAATGCCAGTTACCACTCACGGCAGACCGAGCGGACGCCTACGACTGCTTGGAGGAAAGCCGATATAATTCAATGGTTATCCGGAAAAAACATTCCTTTTGAAACAATTATGGTGAAAAGGAATTTTTGACACTTGTCAATCTTAATAAAGATCAGAAAAAATATGTTATCGATGAAATGGCAACAAATCGCCAAATAACGGTACTACGATTAGCACCTTATCACTGTGAACTTAACCCAATCGAATTAGTCTGGGCGCAGGTAAAAGGAGATATAGAGCGAAATAATACGACGTTTAAATTAAGTGACGTGAAAATTTTGTTAAAAAATTCCTTGGAACGAGTCACTGCAAATAACTGGCAAAGATGTATACATCATGCACAAAAAGAAGAGAAGAAATGTGGGAACTCGATAATTTAATTGACGTTACTGTGGAACCTATCGTTATCAATCTAGGAGACGAAGATAATTCATCAGAATATTCAGAGGATGAATTTTAATATACCTACTTTTTTATTTTCTTTATTGTACATTTATACAACACTACATTTACTCACCATAATTTGAATTTTCAAAATACATATATTTTTGTGTGGAATAAAAGTCTATTCATTAAATTTAAATAAATATTTTGATAATAATATTGAATAATTCTATTTGAATTACTAAAAACCCTCTTAACCCGGTTATGATGCTTAAAGTAGCCTCATGTTTTGAAATGCTGTTTTTATATTGTTTACTTATAACAGAACTGGACCGAGAAATTGAAGCGGCATAGACAAAGACGGATTGTCGGGGATTAAATTTTAGCTACCTGCTACAATTTAGTACAACCCGGTCGCACAAAGTTTTTTTAAAAGTACACCTCATCTATACCGATAATACATAATATAAAAATATTGAATATTTGCACCAGTACTATATTTATTTGCATACATAATAAGCTTTTATTACTCTCTTTCATTTCTAAACAGACTATAACCAAAGTGACTAGCTCTTTGAAATTTCCGCGATTAAAGATTCGTTAGATTCATTATGCCCCCTAAAAGATAATTCTTGCATGTAAAGGTGTAACGTAATGTCTATAAGTCTTTTTAAAATTTGTCGATTTTCTTTAAAATTTTCAGTTTCTATTTTACGCGCATTGTCTATCGCTGTGGCAATATTCTGCTTTCGTATTATCATAAGAGTGAGTTTACAATTCGATGAAATATGTTGAGTGCTTTTATTATGTAGCAATAGACCCCGAGACAATTTTTTTAAATCACTACTTCCAGTTTTTGACCAAACTTTGTCGCTACTATTTGTGACAAATAAAATACATGACCAACAAAATAATTTATTTAATGTTACACTACCAGTAAGCCAGTCAAACTTTTCGTACCATGCGTTATTAAACCCCCGATTTGATTTTCCGCCGGCCCCGAACGTGGTAATAAAAGATTAACTTAAATCTGGAATAGGACGCTTTAGTTCTTTAACTATGTATAATTTATCTTCATAGTAATCATTCGAAAAATGCTGCTGGTTTATTAAAAAAATTACAAAATCGGAAGTATTGCGAATATTTACATTTATCTGGGGAAGTTGAGATGATTCGCTTGGTCCCGCGATTTCTGTTTTATAATGTTATGCTTCACACATCCACTACCGAAAGGTCACTTTTCACTTTATTTTTTATTTAAATCAGCTAAAGGCTAAAGGAAACACTAACCTAACCTAATTTATCCGCCAAACACGAAAACAAACCGAAAACAATGAACTATAAAAAGGGAAAAGAGATCACATTTGAAGGGAGCGACAGAGATAAAACATACCAGTGTGTTAAACGATGGTGGAAGATTTAGACGTGACGTATCTGAGGCATACCTCAGTGGGAGCATATTTGTGACGTCGAACTTATCCCTACCACTCCTAAATCGGTATTGTTGTACATAATATGCTAGACAAGGAAGACACATGCCTCTGAACATTCATTTCTTAAAGAGGAAATGAGATGAATGCATTGATTCGTTCGCGCGCTGCTGTTGATGATTGATGGAAGGCCAGGGCCGTCCGTATTTTATTTCAGTTTCAAGCAAAATTATGCAATTTATGGATGCAAATAGTGAAAAAAATTTAAAAAAGTAAAATTGTGATTAAAGAAGTGACAAGAAATTAAATAAGTAAACACTTCAAGTATTCATTTTAATGGGTGTGCTTCCCAAATTTATTGGTGAGATACTGCCTCACTTGCCTCATCATAGGACAAGCCGCCACTGCTGCGAGTAGAGATGTTTTAAAATCTTATGAGCTTTGACCTTCATATGCGCAGAAACATAATTCCGACCGTCGCCTAAATTATTCTACGTCCTAAAAACGTTACACCTATTATTCACAGTCTCTCTCGAGCTCTAGCGTAAACAAGCCTTTGATCCGATTACAAATATCATAATAAAATGCCCTATTCTTTATTATTTTAATTTAAGCAATAAAAATATATATAACGTTCGCCAGTTGACCTTATTGATGCCCGAGCGCCTTAGTTCATTTCTAGTTGTAATGAGGCACGTGGTCTAATTCTGAGTCAATGTTTTCACAACGTGCTTATTAGAAGAATTATGGGGATACGCCACGCCTTTCGCGCATTTCGCGGCTCATGAGATATTAAAAGATCTCTANCTATGTTCAAGGTTAAAGACACAAATTGTCCGCTCTCTGGTCATCAGTTTAATTTCTTTTATTAATAATCAACTTGGCTGTGGTGTGGGACGTATAATATAGAAATTACCAAAATGTCTAGCTGTTTATGGATACAAATCACAGGGTTTAGCGTAGCTCATAAATTGCAATTCATTCAAGGCTACCACGACCAAAAATCAATCGTGACGAACCATATTAGATTTATTATATTCTTCAAATCACTGATTATGTAGGGTGTTTTTTAGGAATAATAATTTCCTAGAATACTTATCTGGAATTATATATTTTTTATCAAATGATCAAGGTACAATTCGTTTTTTAAATTGGCCCTAAACTATAGTCAACTCGGTTGAACGCGCGCGCTTGCCAGTGTTGTGTTTTTACCATTTTAAACTAACTGTATAAAACTAACAGAGTGGCAGATAGTGAAATTGTCACGTAAAATAATGTTGTAAAACAGATTGATTTTCTATGATTTTACGCCATATTCTGAATGACCTTATACAGGATGATTCACTAAAAGTGACCAAGAATGAAACCTCGTATTCTTTGGTGAATTTTTAAGGGAATCTTTCCTGAATGTTTTTATTTAGGACGCTTCGTTAAAAAGACAGGGTGTTAAACTTTAAAAAATATTTTTAATTTTTTTATATAATTTAAAAACTAGTAAGTGAAATAATTTGAAATTGGGCACATGTATTTATGTAAACATTGTCCAAAATCTGAGGGCTCTTCCTAAAATTTACATGCTCCAGTGGCGGAGATACAGGGTATCGGNATGAATTTTAAGGGGAGTCTTTGGTATAAAGTTCTTATCTATGACGCTTCGTTAAAAATATATAAGGTGTTAAGCTTGAAAAAATATTTTAAATTCTTTTAATTAATTTAAAAACTAATAAGTGAAATAATTTGAAATTGCGCACATGTATTTATGTAAATATTGTCCAAAATCTGAGACTTTCCCCTAAAATTTAGAAGCTCCAGTGGCGGAGGTACAGAGTGGAATATTTTTCTAAATAAAATAGTACGCCACTGCTTTACGGTAGCAATCATAAGATTTTCGGATTCGTCTTTCAATTTTCTACAAATTACTACTCTCTTATGTTTTTCGAAAAAAGCATTTTAAGTAAATGACATTACAAACACTAATCATTCGCTTATTTATTCGAATAAAGAAATTCATAACATTAGTCACCATTTTAACGAGTTTATTTGAGTAAATGCTCAAAAATATTTCTATTTCCACGAACACAGGAGCGACATCTTTTTAGTAGGTAACGAAAATGTAATTCTTTCGAAATGTATGCTGTTGCTTGAATGTGATGAAAAGTATTATTTATTCTTTCTTCTAACTGCTCAGGAGTATTAATTTGTTCACTGTATACCAGCCGTTTAACAGCACCCCACAAAAATAAATCCAGTGGGTTGAGGTCCACTGTTTTCAATTCGTTTTTAAAGTTTTACTCGAAAATCAGACTTTTTTCGAATATCAAAGTGTGTTCTCAGTTGGTTCTTCAAATCTTACTTGAAAATTAGGCTTTTTTCCAAAAATATAAGAGCGTAGTAATTTGTACAAAATTGAAAGACGAATCAGAAAATATTACGATTGTTACCGTAAAGCGTACTATTTTATTTAGAAAAATATGCCACTGATTTCCTATATCTCCGCCACTGTAGCATCTTAATTTTAGAAAAACGCTCCAGATTTTGGGCAATGTTTATACAAATACATGTGCCCAATTTCAAATTATTTCACTTACTAGTTTTTAATTTATTAATAAGTTAAAAATATTTTTTTAAGTATCTTTTTAACGAAGCGTCCTAGATAAAAACCTTACAGGAAAGATTCCTCTTAAAATTCAACAAAGAATACGAGGTTTCGTTTTTGGTCACCGTTAGTGAATCACCCTGTATATTATATTTTAAAGTCTCCATATTTTTTTATGTTAATGCAGATGAAGCACTGACTATTAAAAAAATGTCAACTGTTTTTTCTAAATTAATATTTTTTGGGTGATTTATTAAATATTGTCTAATATTGGTATGTTCATGAGTATATTTTAATAATTGTAAGTAAAACTCATTAATATTTTATAATATAATTATTTTTACTTTTTAGTGAAATGTACGTAACAAAAAATAAATAGAAAACTGAAAATTGACATGATTTGAAATATTTTTTAAAATTATTTTAAGATTTTAATAAAAAGTATTTATTTTTAGTTTATGAATCTCAGTATCAATAATCAGAGATATTGACCTACAATACCAATACCTACCGACAATATACTATATTCAACGTTTAAAAAATATTTAGTGTCAAATTGCAGAATTTAATAAATCCCATTGAATTCTAAATGAAGTCACTAAAAATCGCCAAAATTTGCCCAATAAGTGGTAAAACTAGGTATTGTCTCCAATTTTTTTGCCAATTTATTTAAGCTAGGAAATTTACAATTTATGCAAATATTTTTTAATTAATTGGTAAAGATTAAAACGGGTTTAGAAGTGAAGGTTTTACATACTTTTAATCCAAAAAGAGAAACTTAGATATTTCAGCAAGTACAGCAAAATAAATAATTGTGTGTGGTTGGCAAAAAAAAATTGTTTTAGCAAACAAATTATTTCTCAATACATTTCAACGTATACCTAAAGGTCTAAAATATTTTTCATACAAATATGCATAATTTGAAATAATATATAAATATAAAACACCTCTATCAATTATTTTAAATTAGCGTACTTACTAAAGGAAAAAACAAAACGCTACACTAAGTTTGGTATAATAAAATGTATGTTAACTTAATACCTATAACAAACGTTGACTAATTTTTCAACATCGTTAAACAAATTTACTAGACTAATAATATAACGTTACCCATTTGTGGACCTAGTTAATGTATATGCAGTATTAAAAAAATATTTTAGTCCCACATAATTTAAGACCTTGCATTCAAGTTTAAAAATTTAATAACAATTACATACTTTCTACTGAATAACAATAAAGAAGTATTAAATTACATAATCATATTCAAACACTGTAACGGATGAAGTATTTTCCATTGATAACTTTGTGTATTAAAGCTATTATCACCTGATGATGATAAAATTAAATTAGAAATCTGTTTTCTCTGTATTCGATTGTTTACTTTTAAATAGGCCATCTGTGTAAGTCGACGTTTTTTGAAATAACAAATAAAAAAAATTATTGTATACCTTAATATATAAAAATGTTTTGTTATTACTAAAAATTATTCGATTTTTTTCATACAAGTTTGCTTTGATATCAAAATTAATAGCGTACTCTTATCTGATTTATAGTTGCTATAATATTCTATTTTTTTAATTAATAATTTTGTTGTTTATAACAAACAAAAACTTAACAAACAAAAACTTAACAAAATTAATTGTAGAATGTTGAATAAAAAAAGTAAAATAAACAGTGTACCTGGACAAACATTCCTTACTTTTTTAAAAATATATTATATAAGTTTATTATAAATGCACGGTTTCAATCATTCAATGTGCCAACTTAAATTTTCTAGTCACACTGATAGCATGTTTTTACCTAAAGATCTGAGTTAGCATGTTTTCCAAATGAAATTTGAGATGGCATGTTTCTCAACCGAAATCTGAGATAGCATGTTTTCGTATTAAAGCGTGAATATGTAACAGATCATATTTCATGTCAACTTGTTGATAAATCTTAGGAATAAAGCAAGATTCAATGAAAAAAAAGTTATAATAGATTTATTGCGCAAATTATTTAAACATCAATTATGCAAGAATGATCAGAGCATGATATGTTCAAGTGGGCTTGCATAGTTTGCAACCATTGATATATAATTATTAAATGTGATGACACATTTTCAATCAAATAACAATCACATTTTATCACATCTTAATCATGATTTTTGCACGAACCATCGTTATCAATAATTGTTATATTATGTATACATGATTTCGTACAATTTTTTTGAAATATTTGTCCTTAATTGGAAATTAAAAACATGTGCCGTTATCAAGTCATTTTGATTAAATAGAAACATGTACATTTTTTTTGGCAGTGGTATTTGTTGTGTGTTTACGTTCATGTAAAAATTATAGAATTATTGAATATAAAGAATTATATTCTATATAATATATAATTATATATTTATATCTATTATATACTTTATGTAAAATTATTATACCTGAGAAGGATGGGGTTTATCGGGGAACCTCGAGGCACACACCAAAAATATATCAGGGGCAGGTTTTCCATGCTTGACCTCAGGATCGGTACTTCCACAAACGATATGGTGAAACAACTTAAAGATATCCTGATGGTTCTTTGTCTTAAGCTCCATACAATCCTGCGAAGAAGATGTCGCCACTGCTATTGGTATCTCGTTCTTATAAAAGTGTTTGACCAGTTCCTTAGCTCCCGGCATTAGAACTGGGTTTTGCAACTCCTTGTATACTTTTTCTCTGTAAACTATTAGGAATTCTTCAGGTGAAATGGGCAGTCCCATTTCTGTGACAGCTATTCTGGCTGTGTCCTTTTCTGGGGTTCCCAAAACTTTCACTCTAATGTCTGTGGTATATTCTTTACCATATACTGCTGCTATGTCATTCATAATTTTATCATACACAGACTCGGACTCTAAAATCAATAATCTATTATTATATATGTTAAAATGGATTTTTTGTAAATTTATAGTAGATTAATGAAATAGTTAAATTTAAGATGATAAAATTTTATATCTGTATTAAAAAAATAATCAAGAATAAGTATATTAAAAATCAATATTTATCGAGCACTGCATTATATTTTTAGAAAATAGTAACTTACCAATTAGAAGTCCATCCATATCAAACATAACGTGAGTCACTTTTTTGAACAGCATTTTCATAGGATGTGAAAGGCTAAAAAAACTGATATTTTTCTTTAATGTCGATCAGATCGCTCGTAAATGCAATCCCCGATTGGCCGCCGTCCTTTCACAAACCTCAGTTTTTAACATTACCCGACGTCGTCAGCGGAAAAATACAAGCATAAACAGCGGAACACAGATCGAGAAAAGACATAGATACATAATTGTGGCTTGAAGCCAAAATAGTTCATGGGAGGGGTGAGGAAGTTGTGTTTACATTCCCTCCTGGGCAGTGGCGTATCATTTTATAGGGGCTGATTGCAATAAAATAACAAGTTTAATAATTATAATTGTAAATTTTATTTTCCACAGATAAACTAGTAATACGGGAAAATATGGTGCCATTAATAGGTATGCTAAGAAAGCCTGTTTTATTTCTTAAGGTATCTATGAGATTATTTAACTTTTCTTCAACCTATTTCATTACTTATGATCTTCACAGTCCCCTACATTTACTTCTTCCTGGAATGCGGTGGAGATGATCTACTGACACATTTTACTCTCATTTATATACAAAAGGAATGATACATTTCATCATACTCTTAAGTTGTTAATGAATATGATTTTCACGAGATTTTAACGAAACAAAGTAATTAAATTCCATTTGGGTAGGTATACCCTAGTTTTAATTTTAATAGCTGTATGACACGGTGTAAAATTTGGTATCAACTCTTACATAGAATTTATAAAATTTGTATATATAGGAAACTAAAAGATTGACCATATTTTAAAATTATAATTCATTTTATAGTCGGTCCATTAACCCTTCCTATCACAAACACATAGGGATATGTGAATTTATATAGAAAACTAAAAATTAGAACAGGTTTAAATATATATTTTATATAGAATTACATGTAGATTTTTACATTGCGTGTTACGGCTATAAAACTGGAGTTAAAGTTTGTCCCTAATAAAGCTGTTAATTGGTTTATTTTTTAGGTTGTCGCTATCGAATGAATGTTATGAATGAAAAAAGACAACCATATTACTCAAATAGAAATTTATTGATAATGAAATAAAATATTTTTTTTTAACTTATGGCTTATCCTAAGAATATTATCCTGCATGCATTTTATTACAAACGTGGTCACAGCATACATAGGTATATTGTTTCTGTATATGGAATTCCTAAGCTTCTAAACCACTGTCTTCTAATTAGAAGATTTTTCGGAAATCTGTAACATATAAAAAAATCTATTAAATGTTTTACGCCTTGGTTTATCTGATTTACTAATGCTTTTTGGCACTTAAATTTTGTCAAAGCGAAATATTTAAATTTAACCCCAACAGCTTGTTTTATTGCTACGATCTATGATTATTGTTACTTACTTATGGAACGATCGTTGATTTCCTTTCATTTGGTACATATTATTGCAAATATAGTACTTCTTCGGCATTGTTCAACACTTTTTTCACTGGAAAAAATCTTACTAACAAGCACGAAATCATTAAAAACGCAAAAACATTAGATTACACTACGAAACACAACAATGGCGAACTCAATTTTTCTGACAAATGTGGAGCGTAAAAGTGGCGCGAAACTTAAATGAACCAATCACAACACGGGGAATAGTAAATATAAACATGAATCATTTGAGATTCAAACAAAGTACCCTGAATTATTTATCTATGCCTTTTCTTGATCTGTGGGCTCAGACATACGATGGAGCTTGTGTGATGTCGGAAGAAATAAACGGTTTGCAGGCAAAAATAAAATCTATAGCTCCACAAGCAATATTTACTCATTGCTATACACACATGTCTTTAATTTGGTTTTAAATAATGCGTGTAGTTCAATTCAGCAGGTTAAAGTTTTTTTCTCGACCTTATCAGGATTTTCGTCGTTTTTTTCTAAATCTACAAAGCGTACCCAAGTGTTAGAACAACTTGGAGGAAATCGTATTCCCACTAATGTACGAGTAGCAACTCGTTGGAATTTTTCGATTTTGTAGAAAAATCAATTAGAAGAGCAGTAGGTTTAAAAACATTTTTAGAGGATCCTCAGAGTATATTTTTTTTTATAAACATTTACATTAATTTTTCAACAAACCGATACTGTCTCTTCCATTTTAAAAAATAAATACAGGGATGTTGTTAAGGCAAGAAATTTGCTGCACGCTACCCTAAATAAAATACGTGAATTTAGGAGTAACAGTACTTATTTTGACAAAATTTATGAAAAATTAGATATCCCTAATTTTCACTCGAAACGTCGTAAGGGAGTTGAAATGACGGACAAAACTTAGCAGCTAAGACAAATTTTTTTTGAAATTCTTGTCATAATAAATCAAATACAGGTCAGGTTCNCTCGAATTTTCTGGAAAATGTCAAAATTTGAGCGTAAAAGTGGCGCGAAACTTAAATGAACCAATTACAACACGGGGAATAGTAAATATAAACATGAATCATTTGAGATTCAAACAAATATCCTGAATTATTTATCTATGTCTTTTCTTGATCTGTGATCTTGACGCTCATTCTCCCTACTCCATATCTCTGATATGGATTCATCCGAAGATTATGTTGATTGTATGTTGGGTGAGAGAGATAGCTAGCAGTTTTATTTGCTTTCTCTCTCGCACATCTGTTCGCTCATTTAGCATTGAAGGCAGCCTCTAGTAGGCTCGAAGGTAATATATGTTTTGTGCTTTTTGTGGGTTCAACATTCGGGCCCAAGTTATAATAAAGAAAGGTAATGTAAAATATCACATCCGATTAGTAAAATAAACAACTCAGAGATGGCAGCAGCTGACCAATTCATAGAGAAAACAAATCATAATTTTGAATATCGTTAATCTGATTTGTATTTCATATTGTTCTTTTGCTTGTAGATATACATATATAGATAATAGTTTACTTATGTGCGAATGTTTGCACTTCTGCAAATATTTTCAAAAATTTTGATATATTTGAGTACCGGATTATCAATCTTTAATTTAGTTTTAAGTTCGCCCCATTCGAGAATTTCTAATGTCATTGTGGCACCGCCTTATTAGAAACTAATGGCGATTTCCATTGACACACTGAGTGCGCACCGAGTATATTTCCATCTTTTATTATCACTGTAGATAATACAGGATGGAGATACACTGAATGCGCACTCAGTGCATCAATGGAAATCGCTATAAATAATTACCCTGGGGGGCTTTCGTTTTGGCTACAGTAGCACCTATTAGCAACTAATATCAGTTCAGAGTAACTCTAAGTTGGTATTAGCTACTATATTTTGCAAATCAAAAGGCCCCCTCTGGGGCTTGATTTTTGAAAACAGGAGAGTTAGTTCATTAGAGAAAATTACGTCATTTTCTCTTGACACACAGATAATGTGATTTTTGAAATTTTCTTGTGGAATATTTTCTCTAGATATCAAGAGAAATAATTCCACAGGGTTTTGTCGGGGGAATTGGCGTTTCCTGCGAATAGTTTGAATCCGAATGTCATATCATGCTCATGCGCAAATTGTCACTTTATTCATTCGCTGTTCGAAGGTGCGTAATCATTTGAAATTTGTAATGGATCCAAATAATTTATTATTAAATCTAAATATAATGAATACCTAATTTGCAAGCTGCAGAAATTGTAAACCATCCGCGACAACATTAATTAAACCATTCAAAGTTTCAGCAATATCTGACCACTGTTCTTGGGCCTTTTTGTGAGCAAAAGTAGAAGAAAACTTTCATTTTAAAAAGTTCTTCATTGTTTCTAAGCATATTAATTTCTTTTTTGTGTTTTCAAATATACTTCTATTCAAATTGAAGTTATATTAAATTACTACGAATATCATGGAGATGTCTAGTCTCCCTGACGAATATAATGACATTTACAAAACAACTTTCAAAATCAAATCAAGTGATTAAACATCAGGGTCGCCAATAATGGCACTGAAATATTGAAGAAAACTCTGCCCGCTGATTGGTCAGTTGCAAATATATCCTCGACATACGGCATAAATTAAATTCTCTAGAGAATTGGATTCCTTCAACGTTCAAAAATAAGTATTTAAGTTTTTAAGAGAAATTTGTCAGGTGAATTTTTTCTCTGGAGAATCAGTTCTCCTGTTTTCAAAAATCAAGCCCCTGGTCTCTTATATTTTATGAACACGATACTAGACGTTTTGATCTCAATAAGAGGAAGAAGAAGAAACTGAATGACAACCAGACAATCGACATAACCTAATATTAATATTTTTGAAGTTTAGTCAAGTTTCAAATGAGTGAAATAAATTTTGTCGACTTGCATAGCGGAGCAGTAAAGAAAGCGGGTGGTTTACAGATTTCTACCACGGGAAAATTACTAGTTGGAATAACAGGTAGTACTCGTACATAACTTCATCTACAAATTTTTGTTTTGATAAAATTTTATCAGGAGGAATCGCACTTGGACTAACGGCCATTTGTGCACCATTTATCAGCCCAGCTTTAAGAAGATTTTGCTTACCATATATTCCAGCGACAAACGAACAAATCACAAACGTTTTAAATGCTCTTAAAGGACGAAAAGGCAGCTTATTAGATTTGGGGTCTGGAGATGGACGAATAGTATTGGGTAAGATTTTTGCAATCTGTAACACCTTGTAGTAATTTTAAATGTTACAGAAGCCGCAAAGAACAAATTCGTATCACATGGTGTGGAACTGAACCCTTGGTTGGTGCTGTATTCAAAATTTGACGCGTTTAAACAGGGCTTGTCGGATAATACCAAGTTCCACAGAAAAGATTTATGGAAGTATGACGTATCGAAATACAACAATATCGTCATTTTTGGTGTTGAACAAATGGTGAGTTAGTTGTAGTTTTTATCTTAGTGTATATTGAATTTCGTATTTTAGATGGCCGATTTGGAGAAAAAGTTGCAAAAGGAATGCAAGAACTGCAAGGTTATCGCGTGCAGATTCCCTTTACCCAATTTAATTCCTGAAAAGACGATTGGGCAAGGCATCGACAAAGTTTGGGTTTACAATTTCGAACCGTCCTGACAATGACAGTACCAATCTCCAATATCGAGGCTTTTTGCCGATTATTCTCCAATAATCTACTGTGCTATGATGATTTATTTATTGAATTAGTTGTAAGTATTGTTCCAATTTTCATGTAAATTGAGAAGGAAATATAATTTTAATCGATAAAAAATGGCTTTTCTGTTAATCTTTTGTGTATTTGTTCATGTACTTACCTTAAAAGACTTAACATTCTGTTTGTTGTAAATTTTCTTGGTTTTTCTGCGTTGCCATTCGAAATAAATTTACTTTTCGCGTTTTTTTCGGGATCATTCTGCATAAAGAAAAAGAGTGTTTAATTAGGGAAAGTACTTCATGATATTTATTATGAAATTACAATTAATACAGTCTGACGGTTACAAATATTTAGTGTACACTATGAGCTTATGATAAAAAATTGACAGGTTCCATACACACTAAGGACATTAAAAAAGTTAGAATCGAAGTGACAATAAACTATACAAAAAGAAAACAATTCACAATCTTACTTTGTTATATCCAACATAATTATACATTATATGCAAACACTACCGATAAAAATAATTTACAAAATTAGTACATTTTAGGGGGAAGCACAACTTAACAATTCCGTTATGTAACATTTAAAAAATTCCTTATAAATTCCGTTTATCCGCTACAATCTAATTTGGCGCTACGAGTATGGCGCGGAAAGCAACGCCCTGTATTAACCATATCTCTTTTGGCTTTTATTCGTTCAGTTCAAGTCGTTTTAACAGCCATATACTTGGAATGCATCAATGAGGTAAACAGTCCTCAAATATCTAAAAAGTATACAACTCGTACAACAAAACCCTAATGTATCGAAAACGATAATACATCGAAACGAATTAAAAAAATCGTTAGGTAATCAAACGTGTCCAAAACACTTTAAACCAAAATATACATACACTTTAAAAAATATAATCACAGGTTAACATATTAACTCGAAGTTGACGCTCAACGGATATCAAATATTAGCGTTGTGTATCTTCTGTTGGACCATATCCAATAATATATCGGAATACTGTTCCATAATGTTTATGACGGAATTGGGTCCGCTGGGACCCTTCGACACCAGGTCGTTCAGTTTCTTGACGGTATCCGTCTGGTTGACGTCGATACTGCCGTTGTTTTGTTTCAGTTCCTTGAAAATGCAATCGTGGAGGATTTTGTGGGTGCGGATCATTGACATTTTCACCCTGTCTATCCTTTCCATTTGAGATTCGTTGCCGTCGTCGCTTTCGTTGAGACGATCGTACAGTTTTACCACTTTCTCTGCAGTGGTAGTGAGTTGGTCTATTAAGTCGTCACACAATTGGTTTGACACTGAAAAAATAGGTACACGTAAGTTTACAAAAACGGCTTCTTGAAAAAAGGACCAGTCAAGGGAATAGCGAAATCATCGGCAGGATCGTTCTCCATTTTAAGATATTTGAAATCGCTTGGATAGGAGAACTTCAAGGGTCAGGGTTATGGGGTTTATTGGGTTTACGAGTTGTGGGCTTACGTGGTTATGGGGTTATTGGGATTAAAATCCCGGGGGATTAATGATTTCCCGAGATATAGGGTTTTTGGGCTTAATTTTTAAGGTTAAACAAATCCCAACACAATGGAGCAAAACTGACCTTGGATTTGGATTCAACGACCCCAAAAATGTATGGTAAGACTAGTCTGGGTCCTCGCACTTTTTTCAAATTTTTTTTATGGAGCTGTGTAATTTTCAATAATACAGCAACATTTTTAATTCCAACTAATAATTTATCACATTTAATAAACGTTACTCTTGATTGGAGCACATAAGAGACAAGGTATTTGGGATTAAGCTTGGGAGAAATTACAAAACTATAGAATTCAGATTTTCTAAGGCAGTGATAATGTAGTAAAAAATTAAAATTCTTGAATTTTACCTACTCGGATATACACTTATTCTAAAGTACGACATCAGACTGTAAACATATGCAAAGTTCCAATATATTTTCCCATGGAAAAAATTCATATAGGAATTAATGAAATCATTATTAAATAATGAATATATAGAGTGTTTTCTAAGTCTATTGTAGGAAACAACTACAATGCTGACTAAATGTGTAATTAAAATAAATTCAATTTTAAAACATTTACTTTGTACCTACTAGTAAAGAGACCTACTAATCTGTAGGTGCTATGAAATCATGGCTATACTTCAGAGTCGAAATTATGGAGAGTGACTCGAACATAATATAAAAACACTATTTTATAAAGCCATATGAGTAAATAAATTTAGTTACTCTTACGTATAAAGCGTATAAAATACAGGACGTTTTAAATAAGTGCGAAATATTTTAGGGGGTGATTGCTGAAGTCATTTTCTGAAAAAAGTTCATATAAACGTAGGTTGAAATATTTTTCGTTTCCAAGATACAGTGTATAAATTTTAATTATTTCAAAGAATTTTGAACATCCTGTATCTCCAAATCGAAGAATTTGTTACCCACTTTTTATTTTCAATGTTGAATTGCATTTTTACTTTGACCACAATAAAGCTTTATTAAATGACACTTTCAAATAAAAAATTAATAAAACCTACAATATATTATGTTTTATTTTTTTCCTCAAAAACGGTACATCCTACGAAAAAAAATGAGAGATTAATTTCATTCAGAATTGATGGGGGATTTCTAAAAAAAATATCAAAATGGGAAAAAGTCAGTGGCGTCCAATTTTTTTTATTAAAAAACGCCACTGGTGCAAGTAGAAATATTTGGATCACCCCCCAAAAAAGTACATTTATCCCTCCAAAGCGTTTTTCAAATTTTGAATCAATATCTTTAAAACTTTTTGAAATAATTAATAAAAATAAATGAAAAATTAAAATTTAAACACTGTATTTCGGAAACGAAGCATATTTCGACCTACGTTTATATGAACCTTTTTTCACAAAATAACTTCGACAACCACCCCCTAAAATATTTCGCACTTATTTACAAACACCCTGTATAAAATGATTTTTGTAACGGTTATTATTTGTCTTGTATTAAATGATGTGCCGCTCTCTATGCACATCAATAGGATCTATAATCGTCTATAGACCGAGTTACAGTGAACGTCAATCTATCTCTGTCCGTTGCACTTCATAGCAGAAGGTTCGAAATGGTACCGACATCCGCATGGAGAAAAGCAAATAACATGGACTGGTTATAATCGAAAAACATTGAATATATGAAACCATGCTAAAAGTACTGTGGGTACACATGTCTGCAAGTGACACATCTTTAAGCATTACGTCAAGAGTGCCAGCCTGACGCCGCCTGGACGCACCAGGGTTCCAGGAAGGGTCTATGGCGGACTGGCGCCGGCGACCAGATGCTTACTCATATACTTACGACCGACTGCACACACAGAAGACTCTCCAGTGAACGCTCACCCTGACAACACGTCTTTTTCAAAAACTTTGTTTTCAATAAAAAATACTTTTATTTTTACCATTGAGAGAGCGTTTTATTTTGCTGCACACCGAAAGCAACCCTCAGTACAATTGATAAAAATTGTCCAAATTCCACTTTTAAAATAAAAGAAATGAAAATGGTCCACGAGTTAGCGATGAGTTACTCTCCATAATTTCGACAAAGTATAGGCTGCTTATTAGATATCAAGGATTTAATACATATAACAGCTTTAGCTAAACACATTTTATAACAAACTAAATTAAAGGTCGGTTTTAACGTAGTTCCTAATATTTTTAGAAAAGTTTTTCTTCGGATTTCCTGAAAGACGTCACTTAAAAATGAGTATTTTTGTTACTGGCAGATCAAATTCGCCAACTGAGACACAGATGTATCTTACTATGTTCGATACCAGTCATGGCATACATGAAAAGTTAGCCTTTACAATAGTAAGAAAATTATTGGCTCAAGTTTCAACATCCTTGGAATAGTGCGGCTTTAGACCCTTTGGTTATAAAAAAAGCCCTTCGGTATAAAGCGATACAAGAAACAACCTCGTGAAGTTGTGACAATGATTTAGAAAACACCCTGTATATCCCCAAATTATAAAATATATAATTCATGCAATAGAACAATATGTAACATGCAAAAATATAATTCTGTCCTGAAGAAATAAAGTTGTAGAGATCTCATGCAGAAAATTCTGTAAAAACAACTTACTCTCTATTGACGATAAACTTTCATTAGAGTCAATATCTTCGTTTGTTAAAGTGTCGTCAAAATGAATAGAGTGCCTTGAAGCTACAAAAAATAAGTGCACTTTACACACTCGCTTTGTTCGTCATATATCGAAAAGCACAAAACGTGTTCAACGAAAAATTAAACCATCGTATTTACCTCTAGACTTATCCTTGTTATTGAGGTGCCTCCTGGGTGTTATAGATGGCTGGCCGCTGTCGTAATTTCTACTTCTAGGCGGTGCGGTGGGCATCTCCTCGTCCGACGTTGATATGTTGTCTATCGTACCGACGGTATTCAAATTACCTGAAAAATAAACCTCGTCAAGGAAACGTTACTCCAACACTATTCGCCTTCGACTTACTCGTAGAGTAAGAATGCTTCTTTCGACTTTGCTGCAAATTTTTACTGTTGATTTTGTTGTGAGAACTAATCGTAGGTCGCATCAGCCTAGAGACTTTCTTTTCCTGCGTTTCCGGATCGGAATCCGACTGGTTTAGCATGCCGCTCGACCTGCTCCGTGTTATGGCGTTATTTTTGGCATATCTCGAATTGTTCCGAGACACCGTGCTCGTGTTTCTCTTTCCTGAAACTGATCGCAACTTCAATATTTATAACTTGAAACAATGCATCAATAACATATATTTTATAGTTATTTACATTTTGGTGTAACCTCAAACTTTTTAAAGTGTGAAATAATTCATTAATTTTAGTAAGACTTAATTTCTTGCTTTAAAAGTTGTTTAAACTAAAATAATGGTATTCAATCCTTTTATGATATACAGGGTGTATCTTTAAGTGGGGGTCAATTTTTTAGGAGTAATAGTACTTGTTCCGCAGAATACTAATTTAAAATTCTTTATTTTCAAATTATATAAATAAGCGAGTTATAAATCATTTTTAAACTGCACCTAAACTCTTGTCTACGCCATCACTGGGCAGTGCCCGAACTTCATTGTATGTGCACAATTATCAGTGCTGCCTGCCTATTAGTACCTTTTTAGAAGTCCTAAATGAAACTAACAGTGAAACGTTAATGGAAAATAATTATGTAAAAAAGTTAATTTTTTTTTTAAATTCATATTCTCGGCAAAATTTATTAAATATTGTAAAATTAATGTTTTAAAATAATTTTTGCTGTCTTATTACAATACTAATTTGATAGATTTGAAAGTTTAAAAAAGGATTTACTTTTTTTTTTTAAGCACTGCGTTTAGTTTGTGAATATCAGTGTCAGCGATCTTTGGCATTGACCTAGATTAGGGGAACTAGGTAAAAAAAAACGGCCAACGTTATTTGGGCAAAACAAGAAGGATCAGTAATTTGACAACATTCTGTATGAAGTATTAGTTTTCCGGAATGGTGTTTGTGTGCCGTTAAATTTTTTTGATATGGAAAAAAATGTATAAGAATCACGCCCGCAGTTGATCGAGTTACACAAAGCTGTTAAAAAAATGCTATTTTCATGACAGGATTTGAGAGAACAAACTTAAGATGCACAAAATGTAGCCTCAGCATAAAAATTACCCCCGTTCAAGGTTACACCCTGAATATCGTTCAATGTCTACTCGTTTTCCAACTTAACAAAATCAGTCGGTTTGAGGTCACGCTACACTGAAAAGAAAAAATTTACAGTTACAGAGATACGAGAGCAACGTATTTAGGCAACAATTATCCAACAATTAATACAGGATGAGATGATGAAAAGTTATTAGTACAAACATGATCGTCTGCGAATCAATCGTGCATATATCATCTCCGTATCGGAAGCTGACTTACCTTGATCGATTTTTCTTTTCGGTACGACGGGTATTTGCATACTCAAATCGCTTAAGCTGCACGACCTACGCAAACTGCTATCTGGCGAACTTTCATCCAAATAGACTGAAAAACATGCAAAACTGATAAAAAAACTGAATTAAGCTACACAAAATGTAATAAACTGGCGGCCCCAAAAAAGTATAAAGTAAACATATTTATATCTGTAAAATTAATATTTTTATATAGGAAATATGTGTAGCTTAATATCGTAAACACATGCAAAAAACGGGTGAGGGAAAATAAAAACAGTTATCACGGTTCATGCGTTGTCGTAAGGGGGGAACGATTTTCTCGCCTAACAGCCTTTTTACAGCCATATTCATCCACTGTCACAGACAAATCATGCTGATAGACAGAGATTCTATTCACCTTCTGCAGAGGCCGCCTCCTCAGTTCTGACCTCCACCGTCGAACTCTTGGTCTCGTTGGACTTTTTATTTTCGACTTTAGAGTCGAAATTTAGCCTTCGCTCGACGAAACTCGGCAAGCTCAAGTTCCTCCTTCTGAATTTAATGGGCGTAGCTTGCAACTTGGTCAAGTCGTTGTAATAACTCTGAGAACTGGTCATGGACTCGTACATACAGGACAAAGCTCTTACTTTGCCGGTAGTTACGTTTTTCTTGAAAACGTCGACTAGGCTGTTGATTTTGTGTATTTTTTTCTGTATTTCGTTCAAGATTTTGATATTTTCCAACGCCAGGGCGATTTTGTCATTCTTGCAGGGTGAGTTGGGTTTCTTCAAGACGTTTTCAAGTTGCAGGGCCGTGTTTTTCGACACGCCGCTGTTCTTCGTCCATACGTTGACCTCTAAACTGTCGTACAATCGTTGATCGGCGTCCGGGACGTTCAAATTAACTTCCAAAGAATCGTATTCCACTTTGGAATTTATGGATTTCTTATCCAAACTGTCGTAGAGTTCGTTTAGTATGTTTTGACCTTTATGATTGGTCGTTTCCAAATCCTTCTCGATGTACTTTTCTTTGTAATTTAATTCTATCGTGTTTTCGTCAGTCACGATATCCTGATTGTTCCGGTTGTTCAGGATATCTTTGCTCTTGTTGCATTTGCTGGAATTATTGAAAAAGTCTTCTTTTTTTATATATTCGTAGTTCGTTTTCGTTCTTCTCGTTTTTGAGCTGTGTCTACGAACGGCTTTCGGCGGTTTGTGACAAACTTTCTCGCTCGACAGTAAACTTTTCGTAAATAAATGCCTGTCGAGACTCGAAGTTTCTTGGACGTGGTTCTTGTTGGTGTTCTTTTCAAAGTTAACCGTCGACAGAGTGAAAGAATGGTTACCGTTCTTTTGGTCTTTCACGCCAGTCTCGAAAATTTCGATGTTAAACTCGGGTTTATTGTTGAGTACGTTGCAGTACTTAGCTTTATACTGCTTATTTTTGCTCGCCAGAGTGGGAATGTACATTTCCGAGTCGTTTTTCGGCTTCAAAGGTACGTTCTCCTTGCTTTTACCGCTTTTTGATTTGGCGTCTGGCGTTTCGACAAAAAATGCTACCGGTTTCTTCTGTTCGAACTTCAGCAACTTTTTTTGAAAATCCTCGCTACCTCTCGCCTTCTTAGAGACCATTTCTTGGGGAGTTTCGAAGTCCGTTTGCGTTTGGCACGTTTTTACGTTAGCTTTGATGACTTTCGGGGGATCGTACATGCTGTGCGACCTCCTAACCTCACATTTAGTGTTCGAGGAGTAATCGTGATTGTAAACGGAACTGTCGTAGTTAAATTCGGGGTAGTTTTTGGGTAAACTGCTGCTCATTTCCACTTCAAATTGGTTTGACATATTTTTAGGTAAGCTCTGAGAGTGCGACATATAATTCTGCGATTTTCTATGGGACTCGAATAGAACTTCTAAGGGGGCCGATTTGCAATCGGAATCGTTGGATAAAACGCTCTCCATGCTGTTGCAATAACTTTTCGTCCGTCCTGTGTATAAATCGTACTGGAGTATGTTCTCGTCGGACAATATACTGTCTTCGGAATTTTTTATATTCTGGTTCAAGTAGAAACTTTCGCTCTTTGGTATTTCCTCAAAGAACTCCTCCTGGTACTTGTATATTTCGTTATTGGAAACGCACCGCCTCGGTGCTACCGTTTTCTTATGCTTCTTATCGCCGACAGATAAGAAGCAATAGTCTTCTAGAGAATCTGAACTGAAACTGCCGTCATCTTCATCGTTCTCAATTTTTTTAACGTGCTCAATCTGACTGTCGAAATTTTGCTCCAACTGTTCGTATTTCTTGTTAAAATCTTCGCTAAACTTCTCTATATCGCTGCAGATCTGCTTAAAGCCTTCATCGGTAGACTCTTTCTTGTTAAAATCTATGAAATAACTGAAAGACTTACGCCCAGCACTCGGGTCCTGGTTCAGTTCAACGAAATCTGAAAATTGACGTTCCTCGCTTACCGGACTAACGGGAAGACTCTTGTGTAACTTATATTTAGTTAAAGTCTTGTCTAGTTTCAGTTTCCTCGGGCGAATCAAATCGTTGAGACTTTTCTCGGGGCTTTTCGGGGCGTCGCTAACTTTGGCACCTGTAAGGCTGTCTTTAGTAGTTACGTCTATGTTAGAACTGGCAGTGGTGTAGCTATGAGTCAAGTTCAACATGTGGGAAAGCTGTGAGGTGTTTTTGGCAATGTCTCTCATGTAACACCCGCACAGCTGCAGGTCGGCGGGTACCGAGCTGCTCTGGGGTACGCTCTGGCAGAAGTCGGTGTTAGTAATGTTAGTAGTAAATGGGAAACTGCTCGTGTTAAGATGAGATTGGTTAGCATTGGGGCCACATAAGCAACTGTTATCGTGGGGGTCGGGAGCGGAATCGCTCACGTCATTACCTTGTTTTTTCGACCACCTGTCTCGTTCGGGGATGTGGGAGAGGTCGTGGATCGACTGGCTGTATTTCAGGGGAGACGAATGCCCGACCTAAACAGAAAAAAAAATATTTTGTGTGGGGGTGTTCGGAATGAGTAAACAATTTAGGGGGGCGATTTCACTCATAAAAGTAGTGATACAACTCCCTATGAGACATTTTCAAAAAGAGTTGCATAACTGAAAACCAATTTTTTTAATTAATTGTTGTTCAAAATTTGTACACTGATTACTGAAAATAAACCACAATACAAAAAAATTTCACAATTCTGAAGTCTAATGACTGGAAACTGGAAAGTAACTTTGTTTTTTTTTTTCATTAATTTCATATTAGTCAATAAAAAAATGTTACAGAAAGGTCAAGGTTACCAAAAATAAGTGAACCAGATTTAAAAAATCAATAAGAGTAAAAAAATAAATAACTTGCTCTTGGTTTCTGAACACCCTTTATAATAAAAAGACACACGGTGAGATATTGGTATAAAAAGTAATTTTTTACTCACGCTTTCTAATTTTTTCTTAGTTTCTGCTATCCTTTTGTTCAATTCTTGTCTCTTCTTCATTGCATCGGGATCGCTTTTGGTCTGTTTTAAAGCGTTAATAGCTTCGACGTTTCTATCTCCAGTTCTTGTCAAGAATTTGGCAGATATGGATGTTTTGTTAGCTAAAAAATAACAGCGTTTTCGAGCAAATTAAAAACTTATAGGAACCAAATAAAAAGAGACATCTCACAAAATTTTATACTTTCGCTACCAGTTTTTCGAACAGTATAAAAATATACGGTGTAATTTTAAGTTTGAGGTCAATTTTTTAGGGATAATAGTAGTCAAATTAATAGTCAATATATTTTAATCGCCTTTTAACTGGTCTTAAAACTCTCGTCTACACCGTCACTAGGCAGCACCTAAACTTGTTGTTATAAGTGTTACCTATTGTTAAACCAACTGTGTGAAATTAACAGAGTGGCCAAAGAATGAAACTGCTAAGGAAAATAATTCTGTAGCTTTTATCTGACTGTGTTATTTTAAAATCACCATAATTTTTGGACGTCAATGCACCAAATGTTAAAAAATTTGCAATAAACTAACATATTTTGCACGGTTTATTAAATATTAACTAATATTGGTAACGAGGATAGGTATACATTACTGGTAGTAAGTAAGACAAATGGATATTTTAAAATAATTATTTTTGTTGTTTAATAAAAATATAAATACTTACTAATCTGATAGACTTGAAATATTTTTTAAATTAACTTCAAGTTTATAAGAAAGAGTATTTATTATATTTTTAAAGCACTGTGTTTAGTTTGTGAATTTCAGTGTCAATGACCTCTGACATTGACATAGTTTAGGTGAACTACATAATAAACATTTGCTAATACACCAGCTAACAGGATGGCAGATGGGTAAAAAACAAATGGGTCAATGTTAATCTGCCAAAATGAGAATTGCCGAAAAGATATTTGTAATACGGTAGCCAATTTCATGACTTTCTCAGTAAAATATTAATTTTTATTGGAATCAAAATAGAATTTGTATAGAGCACTGTTCTGTTTTATTAACCCTTTCGCTGCGCAATACGTCTGAACGTAGCTGTCGCGCCGTGCGCGAAAGTTTATCGCGTGCGAATATATACGTCTGGAGCAGTTAGACCACTTATAGTTTTACATTATGTTGTGTTAAATTACGATTTACGATAAATTTTAGGATTTTATTTTGAATAAAACACAGTATATGTACTAAATAGAAACTGAAAGAAACATGAACAATCTTGGTATTATTACCAGTACCTCTTTCCATAAAAATATTTGTCACAATTGGTATAAGCTCGTCCGCAAAAATTCGCCTTACCAATTGCAATAACCGAGTCACTAATGCGCATGGTTGCGAATATATACGGTTTGAGCAGCCTGATCCAATTTAACTAATCATGCGAATTAATCCGTCTGGAGCAGTTTGAGCCCTATAAATTTTTAGCGAATATATACGTCTGGAGCAGTGAAAGGGTTAAGCTTAATTCTATAGTAAAATTTAAGGTAGTATTTACTGAAATATTTTTAGTAGTTTGTTATTTATTTCAATGTTCAGTGAAGTTACGCTGTGTTTCTGTGTCTTCATTGTTAAATTGTGTGCGATATAAAAAACATGTACACGAATCAAGAAAGATGATTCGGTGACAATGAACCATAGATTGCAAAGGTTAAAGGTTACACTAGCCTTTCCAGAGGTGTGATATGAAAGTTATGAAAAGATGAAACAAAACCTAGTTTTCACAATGGAATTTCGGAAAATAAAACATCTGTTTCAAAGATCAAATTAGCCTCCGTACAAATATAATAGCCACTCAGATACAAACTGTATTATTTCACATTCTCAAGTATAGTTGTTACGATATCAATTGGAACCTGTGAATCTTAAAGCACAAGACCGTCTGCACTTCTCTTGAAATTCCTTCCTATGCTTTAGCCATGATGTGTGAATAGTCATTGGGTGAGTCCGGTATTGGTAGACCAGTAGAATCGACGGCGGCGCGTTGGTTGTTAAAGCAAACCTGTATTGGTCCACTAGGTCGTAAATAATTTTTTGCATGGTATTCTATAATTAATATGGTGTCAAACGCGGTTCACTTGGCTTTGTCAGTGCCGTGGAGAGCAGTGCTTGGTGTGGTATATTTATTGTTGATATAATATATATTATTAATTATTAGTTAATATTAATATTTGTTCATATCATAACCAGTAAAGGGTAATAGTTATTAAAATAAATATTATATGTAATTTAGCGTGGCTCTCTGGAGACTCTTTGAAGCGGAGGATAATGAAATAACTCGGGAAAATCTCCAAATGGTGGAACCGGTTTTTGTAGAAAGTATCGAAACAAACTCAGAGTTTAAAAACAAAGATTTACACGTAAAAATTCAACGTATATAAAACATTGTTTGAAAATTGAAAATAGTGAACAATGTGATAAAAAAGTAGGAAACGGATTAACGAATTAACTAAAATATCCAAAAAAGATCAATTTATCGCATTAAAGAAAGATCACGGTACAAGGAGAAAACGGAAAAATACAAAATTAAAGAAAACTGACAATTTAACCAGATGTAATGCGGTGCACAATTTACAATATGTATAAAAAAAATAAAGTTTCTACTTTACACATGATTCGAGATAAATGAAGCGATTATCCTGATTATAATTATAATACTTTACGACATGTTTTATTACAATGCGGTTTTAAACATAAAAAACTTGACAATCGCATGGTAATTATGGAATCACGACGTATAGTTGCATTTTGGGAAGATTATTTACAAAAAATTCGAGAATATCGTGAACTAAATAAAAATATAGCTCGGAATATAGTATTTCTAGACGAGACAAGACAAAATTTTTCTGGACGCCTATGGATTCCGTAGAGTTTATGAGTTAAATGTTTTTATGGGGTTCCAAATGATATAGTGACGACTATAACAAAAACGTATACACAAAGCTCCTTATTCGCGGTTCCCGTATTTGAGGATTCATTATTGGCAAACCAAAAAATTGTGACTACTTCCTGTACTAACGGGTGAAAAATTCTGTATTCGCAGATCCAAAACTAACGATACATATTGTATTTATTTGTCAAAATAAACAAGTCATTCATTCATCACAATAACTTTGATGGAAAAATAAGTCTCCTCAGCTTTGTTCGGAATTTATTACTATTATTTTGCAACCTTGGAATGTAATCCCTATATTCCGTATTCGCTGTATATTTCCGGAACATACCCCCTGAGAATAAAGAGCTTTGACTGTAGTTCAAAACACCGGTAGCAAAAATATAGAATTTTGTGGCATACGTCTCTTATTTGTTCAGCTACTAACGACTTACTTGGTGTATGCATTTCGTTCTCCATTCCAGACATGCTTTCGAACGTCGATTGCAGATATCGTTCTCTATTTACAATTTGATCTAACGATTCCGAGCTGACCGAGAATAACGACATCGGATTGCGGTCGGTGTTTTCCCCGCTAGGCGTAGAAGCCTAAATGGAAAAAGAAAAAATTAAATTTTGATAAAAACAAACAAGTTCTTCTCTTCACTTACGTCGTCATCGTCATCATCAGAATCGTTGCTTCCGTAAGTCGACGGTTGTTGAATCAATATTTGAGGCGCCTTCTTCTTCCTCTGAGATTTTCTTAACTCGTCTGCGTCTATGTTTGTAACGGTGAATTCGGTACCGCTGAAATCAACACTTTAGAAAATTTTAATATTTAACGAATTATATATCCACATTATCTAAATGAAAATTAAAACATTCTGTGGATAATTTACCTGGCGGTTCCCGATTGTGACGGATAATAAATAGGACGGTGTCTGTATTCGGCATCGGAATCGATATCCCCGTCATGTGCCGTGGACTCGGCATCTCCGATCGCGCTATCGTCAGTCATTATTCCTCTCCTGCTTTCTATTCTCGTCGTTATCTTCGACACCAACGTTGTTTCCCTGCGAGTCTCGGAGTACTGCTTCACCTCCGTGCCGCTGTCCAGAGAACTATCCTTCGAGCCTCCGTCCGAGTCCATTCTCCTTTCTAAAACAAAGTAAAATAAGGAAAATCGTTAGGAGGCGGGGACTCGTCGCTTACCTAACGATGGGAACGGGAACGGGTCTCGTGAATAAAACGATTTGACGCCCATGGCGGTCTCTGCCCGTTGGGCCCACCTGCCTTTGGGAGCTGCCACGCCTTTGCTAAGACTAGGGGGTTGACTAGTATCTTCGGTAAATTGCTTCTTGGCCCACTGAGGAAGTTGACCTATACTAAACCTAAAAAATATGGTCATTTTATTGCTTAATAGGCGTCCAAAAAAACCTTTACAACAATATTATTGGACATTTTTAAAAAAATCAACAATATTTTAGTGGACTAATATTTTTACTGATAGTCATTTTTAAAAACGGTCAAATATTTTTAAATGACTGCTATGTAGTCATAATTAGTAAAATTATTGGTCATTTTTAAAAGTCAATATAATTTTAAAACCAGCGTGGTTTCCTTATTACTAAATATGGTCAATTTTTAAAATGTAGTCATAATTTGTCAAAATAACTGGTCATTTTCAAAAAAGGTCAATATAATTTTAAAATGATTGGTATAGTTAGAATTGTTAAAGATAACTAATATTAAAAAACATAGGTTTTAAAATGACTAGCGATTAGTCACAATAATTAAAAATGATTGGTCACTTTGGTCATAATTATTTTAAAAATATAGTTGTTTAAATGTTTTCAATTTAACTGATATTAATGGTATTAGAACATTATAGAAGTCTGATTAAACATAAAAAAACTTCAAAATTACTGTCACTGCTAGGTCATTTAAAAAAAGTAACTTAATTTTAAAATGACTACTGTTTAGATATAATTATTAAATATGACTGGCCATTTATTAAAAGGATTAATATCATTTTTAAATGACCAGTGTAGTATCGTTAAAAATGACGGGTCATTTCTAAAAAGGTTCAATATCTATTTAAAATGACAAGTATGTAATCATTGTCATTTTTAAATCACCACTGTAATATGTGGTTATCGTTAAAAATGTCCGGTCATTTCTAAAAAGGTTCAATATCTATTTAAAATGACAAGTATGTAGTCATAATTGTTACAAATGACTACTAGGTAACACTAATTGCTAAAAATTGATTTATTTCTAAAAATAAAATGAACTGTGTAGTATTTAGCTGCAACTGTTAAAATCAGTGGCAAATAGTAATAATTGTTAAAAATGATGGGTCACTTTTAAAAATAGTCAGGATTATTTTAAAAGTGACCACTGCATGTTCATTCAATGTTCTCATCTATAATTGGTATCAATGGTATTAGAACTACCATTATAGAAGTCAGATTAAACATAAAAAAACTCCAAAATTACTGTCACTGCTAGGCCAATTAAAAAAGAAACTATATTTTAAAATGACTACTGTTTAGATGTAATTATTAAATATGGCTGGTCATTTATTAAAAGGATCAATATCATTTTTAAAGTACCAGTGTAATAAGTAGTTGTAATTGTTAAAAATGACTGGTCATTTCTAAAAAGGTTCAATATCTTTTTAAAATGACAAGTATGTAGTCATTGTCATTTTTAAACCACCAGTGTAATATGTGGTTATCGTTAAAAATGACTGGTCATTTCTAAATAGGTTCGATATCTTCTAAAAATGACAAGAATGTAGTCTGTCATTTTTAAATGACCAGTGTAATATGTAGTTTTTAGCGTTACAAATGACTGGTCATTTTTAAAAAGGTTAAATATCTTTTTAAAATGGCAAGAATGTAGTCATAATAAATCATGACTACTACGAAGCACTAATTCGTAAAAAGTGACTTACTTCTAAATATAAATTGAAATGTGTAGTATTTAGCTGCAATTGTTAAAATTATTTTAAAATTAGTGGTAAATGATTGTTAAAAATGATCGGTCACTTTTAAAAATAGTCACAATTATTTAAAAAATGACCACTGCATGCAGTCCATTCGATATTCTCACCTATAATTGGCATCGACAGTATTAGAACTACCATCGTAGAAGTCGAAAGTACTTCCATCGCTGAACACCTCGCTTTCCAACTGCTTGCCCTGCCTCATGGCCTGCTGGCTTAACCTGGCGTGCATCGTGATAACCATATCGTGCGGTACTCGCCAGACAAAGATACACCCATCGCCGCTGGCTGAAATCAGTCTTCGACAATCATTCGTGAACCTGAGACCGGTGGCTAATTCGGAGTGACCGCACATGGTAGCCATGCATTCACCCGAGTAGTAGTCGTAGACGGATAGTGATTTGTCTGTGCAAGACGTCGCGAGGTATATTCCCGACCTATCCAATACAACCTACAATAGAAATTTTGTAACATTCTATTTGCAATTAATTGGTATCGTTTAAGTACCTTGATTAAAGTCCCATCATCGCCGGTACTTCCTTTGAAGCTCTTCGTATGTTTCCCAGTATTAACGCTATAAATTCGGACGTTCCGATCCTGGCAAGCCGTCAAAACATGTTTCTGACCCGTGTCCACCTCCATGTCGTACAAAGTGGTCTTGCCAGTAGCGTTATGCGCCCTGGTAAACTGCGGTTTTCCATTCAGCTCGCCCAGGGACCTAAATATCAAACTTTTGTCGGCGCCACAGGACACCATCTGCGTGTTTCCTCCATGATTCAAAAACCGCACAGCGGTTATAGAAGACGAGTGATCGTCCAGGGTTTGAAGGAACTCGTAGCCGTCCTTTGTATCGAAGACGTGTATCAAGCGGTCCCTGCTGGCGGAAGCCATTAGACTGAGGTTGTTCTCCGAGTATTCCAAGCAGAGTACTTCCGAGTCGTGGGCCTCTATTTTGCAGACCTCTCTCATGTTGGCGGCGTCGTGAATTCGGATATTACCTGTAAATAAAGATATATACCAGGTGCTTACTAACTGAAAGCTGGATTTTGCAAAAGAAGCCCATTGCCCATTGCTAAAAATTTTCCTTAGTAAAAGTTGCGCAACTTCAGGTACCGCTCAGATTTGTACAGATCGTTAATTAGATTATTTGTTTATAAGGCCATAACTCGCGAAATAATCCACTTATGGATTCTGGCTTTCACATAAATTATTTGTCTGCAGTGAGGAATGATTTGAGTGTTAGCTGAAGAAGCCTCTGTGACAACATCGCGATTTATTATTGTTTAATTAAAATGGCATAATTGGCGGTTTTTTGCAAGTAACTTTTGACCGGATTGATATTTTTTGACGCTCGAGAAGTCGTTTTGTAGATCTTTTAAAGACGAACAAAAAAGTATTTTACATTTCTCTGTAAAACGATCAGAAAAAATATGGATACGGTAGAGATGTTTTAAAATCTTATGAGCTTTGATCTTCATATGCGCAGAAACATAATTCCGACCGTCGCCTAAATTATTCTACGTCCTAAAAACATTACACCTATTATTCACAGTCTCTCTCGAGCTCTAGCATAAACAAGCCTTTGATCCGATTACAAATATCATAATAAAATGCCCTATTCTTTATTATTTTAATTTAAACAATAAAAAAATATATAACGAACGTTCGCCAGTTGACTTTATTGTCATTTCTAGTTGTAATGAGGCACGTGTTCTAATTCTGAGTCAATGTTTTCACAACGTGCTTATTAGAAGAATTATAAGGATACGCCACGCCTTTCGCGCATTTCGCGGCTCATGAGATATTAAAAGATCTCTACATATTATTTTACACTATTTTTACTATCTGTTTACAAAAAATCAGCCTGAATTATGCATGAAATGATCATTTGGGCTAGATTTCCTGGTCTAATTGTAGTATAAATGGTAAACAGTTTGGAGTAGAAAATGTAAATGGCAGAATGAAAAAAAAAATACCAACAATCTGAATGTTTTGTTCTGTTTTTTCGACTTTGAACTGCCTGCAATAAAATTAGTTGTTTCTCAACTGTCATCCTCAAGCATCTAAAGCAAGGGTCGGCAACTAGCGGATCGCGGTCCAGGTCCGGACCGCGGAAGGTAAAATACTGGACTGCCAAAAATTTTTTGAAAGTATAAATTACTCAAATAAATGATTTAAAAAATGTTTTTTACGTTTAAGTGCCAATCTTATCATTTCTTCTAGTATTTTACAATTGTGTGAGTGTGTGAGTTCTTAATGGTTAGTAAGCAGATTAAATTTGAGTCCAAATTAAAATACAAAAATATTAATTTTTTTTTTGGACCTCGTAAAAATTTTCAAAAGTATCAGGACCCCACCTAAAATTACTTGCCGACCCCTGATCTAAAGCAACTGGACCGCAAAATTTTTTTTTTATAAAGTATAATTACTCAATTATTTAAAACATATTTTTCTGTAGATAACAATACGTTTTAGTGCCACCCTTACAATGGTTAGCAGGTTACTTAAAAAAAAAATAGCTCAAGACCGCAAATGTAATTTCTCCCATTGATTTTTTAATACAAATATGCCTATCTATTGTATTTCATTTCATATTATTTCGTGAGTGCAAATTAAAATAAAAAATTAGTAAGGAATATGAGTTTTTTCTGGACCTCGTTAAAAATTTTCAAAAGTATCCGGACTCCACCTAAAATTACTTGCTGACCCCTGATCTAGTCTTTCTTCTGCTATTAGTATAGTATGGTAAAATTGTGGTAATTAAGTGTTATTGTTATTATGATTAGTGCTTATTTATAATGGTGCTTAGTTACAGTAATCACGAAGTAGTGAATATGCTATTGATACGCAGGCAATATAGACGAAATACTGAAGCAGCAGAATGAATGTAAGTGAACATTTACTGTGATGTTATAAGAGAATACATGTCACTCCCTCTCGACTGCAGCAGTTCTCAACATGTTCGTACTTTTTCTGTCAATTACTATTTATTTATAATTGTTTTGCTTTTTTGCATCTTATTGTTATGGTCATAGAGTTATCATTAAAAAATAATATGGAGATTTGCATTTGCTCTGTATTTTAATGCTACGATTTCCAAAAGCATTACGAAACTTATATCTACGAAAAACTATTGAAGAAAAGTTCAAATTTACTGACCTGACCGATCTCCAGAAGCTAAATTTTTCCCATCGGGACTTATCCTGATGCACCTCACGCCGTTTCTCCCGTCGTAAGACGAAGCTTCTTGCTTTTCATTCGTTCCGGATATATCCAGATCTTTAATAAACGACAACTCTTTATCTACATAAACAACTTTCAATAACTCCTGAAAAAGAAACAGTTGAACATCTCGATCTGACAAATCAGAAGCGGGACCTACGTTACTATAAATGTTTTGTTGGTATATTCCCCTGGAATTGCTTTCGTTCATTTTGTCCAACGTCCAAACCCTGATGGTGTCGTCGGAGCTGCAGGTCAGGAAGCTACCGGGGGGCAGGGGGCTGTTCGGCGGCGCCATCTCTACCCCCCAGATGCAAGCCGAGTGGTAGAGGAACGAAAACGACTTGCCGACCTAAAATGTTGTTCATGAAAAACATCATAAAGAGAATTAAAATACAACTTTTACCCTCTGTATATTGAAAACGTCCCAGACGTATATTGAATGATCATTGTAAACGGATGTTAATTTGTTGTTCGTTTCATCGAACGTTATGGCTACAGTATCTGGATATTTCGCGTCACTTGGCGGCGTTGCCATATGCCTACAAAAAATCACATTAATTTTTTATTTTAACAGATGAAACCGTAAACACACTGTATACTCGTTCCTAAACTGACGTCTACACCTAAATAGTGATTCCTAGGAAGCGTCGTGATGAACCTGAGGGTGGTAGGGTCGAAACACCTTATTATACCTTCGGCGCATCCCACAAATATGTATTTTTCACCTACGGTTATACAGTTGGCACTTGTCGTCTGAAAAAACAACAACCGAATAATACAAAGTTTGTTGATAATACGGTTATGCTTATTTACGTACCCTTAGTTCTACCCACTTATCTAAGAGTCTTCTGTTGTTGAATTCACAGAGCAGTCCCGATCTTGTGATGGCGTAGGTGCTATCCCCGCAATTCGCCTTACCGCAAGCCACGTCGCAGAAATAGTTATTCCTCTGTTCGCCTAAGATCGCTGAACGACCCATTAAAGGTACCGCTTCTTTATACTAAAGAAGAATTTTTACAGAAAAATAAATACAAGTACAATAATTCGCTCTTACCTTAGCTTTTCCGTGTTCCAAATACCAAAACTTGACATGCCTGTTCCCGACGGTAACAAAGTAGCTCCCGTTTTCTGCGAAAGCTATGGACTTAACCTTCGTGCTTACTTTGTTGCTGGCTATCTTGATGTTGCTCTTCCAGTCCCAAACGTTGACTATCATATCGTGTTGCGTACCTACGCTAACCACGTACTTACTCGTAGGAGAAAATGCCACACAGTTGACTCCAAATTTATGACCCAGGAATTCCGCGACTTGCTGCGGTTGCGGTGCCAGGCCCGGGTGGCCCGACTGCGGATCCGATTGCAAATCCCATACCCTGACTGCCGGTTGGTGTCCACACTCGCCTAAAAAACAAAAAACATCTATTTACATCAGTTCCTATGATTTACATTATTGCTTAAGTAATATTTAATAGTTTTTGGTAAAAACATGTCAAATATAGTATTGTATTTAAAAAAATTTCCTAGAAATCTTATAAAATGAAGTGCATATTCTTTGATATTAAAAATCTAGACATGCTGAAAACATCTAACCTTATAGACAAGGTTCTTAACTGATGATATTGTGGAAAACAACAACTTGTGAACTACATGCCTCAAAATTTGGGAAAAAATCAATTTTGATCTATATTTAGGCCAGTTTTCACCCAAATAGTGGGTTTTCTGAGAAATATCGAGGTCATGGATAAATTTTACTAATGGCATTGTGTTCAGCGCTCAAAATACTACGAAAATTATATATTTGGACAAAATTTGGATGTTTTCAACCAAAAATTTGACTTTTGTTCGACAGTGAGGGCATAATCATACCGATTTGGGCTTGTAGCCCCAGAAAAGTTGTTTCCAGTAATATTATTCTAAGAATCTTACCTATGATTTTTTACACGTTTAGATTTTTGATATCGAAGAAAACAGTTTGACTTCATTTAATAATAAATTTATTTGAATTAGCTTAATACCTTTAAATAAATAAAAAAAGATATCTAATCACTTTAAATAATTCGATACCTGTTACGATATATCGTCCACATGATGAAAACGCTAGTGATGTGATGGTCTTTCGGCTAGTGTTGATTATATGACTCTGTTGTTCAGTCCTGGTGTTAAAAAGAACTACTGTACACCTGTAAAAAAATATTTGATAATTATTTATTTAATTTATTAAAAAATATAGATTTACGTATTAGATCATTAATCTAGATTGAAATTTTGAAAAAAATTCTGTCAAAAAACCTTATTTGGAAAAAAGAATTATCCGCGATAATTTTTAAGATGCAAGCGCACCAAGCGGCGAAAGCAGTAAGCTCCGAAACAAGGTAATTTTGACATTGCCGTTCGCGTTTACACATTCATTTGAACAACATTTGTCTTATTTGCCATTATTATTAGTAATTTTGTTATCAAACTGCGGTTATTTCACTTTTGTGTTATTTTATAGGTTTCAAATATTTCATAAATAAATTTTAAGGCAAGTATTTATGTCTACTTTATTTGTCTCTAGCATTACAATGTAATGTACATTTTATTAAGTTATAACTATGAACTTATCCGTTGTGGAATACATTTCCTATTTACATACATGCCAACGAAAACTCTCGTTGTATTTTAGAAGGAGAGGCAGTTTTTAAGGCTGATCATGTAGTACTATATGGGAAAATTGAGCAAAGTTAATTTAAATTTAGAAATTTATATTATGTCTGCAGACTAGTGCCCTTACTTACTAACAACCCTCATGAAATTCAGGGAGTATTATCTATCGGCAATAATATTTCGAAAATTTCTTCAATGGTTTGATGAAAACTTAATTCTGGATTTTTCTTGGACCATGAAGAGCAACCTTGAACTGAACAATAATAGTTTGACAGTTTCTTCTTTCTATCCATAATTGCTGAAATTTTCCTCACACTATTTTCTTAAAATAACAGTGTTCAAAAAACGAACACTAAATTCAGTTTTAAATAAAATACAAAACGAAATGTCACACACAGAAGAAATATTTACCTTGTTTCGCTAGTATCACTTGTCACCGCCAGAGGGCGAGCTCTTAGCTGCATTCGCGATATTCGCGAATCAACTGATAGAAGTCTCAGATTCTTTAATACCTTTTTGTGTGACAAATATAATAATGGAATTCAAAGAGTTAACAGTTAACCTAGCCATTTCATGAAAAACCAATTTACATTGAAGAACCTGCAAATTCTATACTTCTATCCTATATACACGGCGATACAAAGTAAATGTCAAAAATTTTAGAGTAAATCATCTGCATGTTTGACTATTAAGTATATGTTTGTAGGTACATACAGTATTTTTTGGTTATATAATTGCAACTTTTGATAAAAGTAACTTATAGCAGTAAAAGTAATTAAATTTTATTGCAGATGTTAACCGTTTTCTTTTGATCTCAGTTTTGAATCATGATCACTGAATCAAGACCAAACAAACACGAACTAGATTCATGGATCCAATTTCGAAGAGAACAAGAATTTGTTTACTGTTGACATTTGATTTGATTTTAAATATCGATTAGGTATACCTATTCTTCTGTGCACAATTAAAATAAAAATAATAACTGCCTTCTTAGAGAAAAAAGAAACCATCACAATTTTAAGGTTATATTAAATATGTGATCGTGATCAAAAGTTCGAATCACAAAGTTTAATTCATAGGGGAAAGGGGATCACCGATCTTGATCATTAATCTGACATGATCCGGAAACAAGAAAACAACTACGAACGTGATTTTGGGATCATAACGCGTTTAGATCCGAAAACGGCAACCGAAAGAAAACAGTTACTGAAGTTTTAAATATTTTTTCACCACTGATGAATGAATTTGAATTTCACTGATTTAACAGTTTTTAATTTTACCAAAATTTTGTTGCCAAATTAAAGGAAATAAAATCACTGTTCCAGACAAAATTACTGGACCCATTGCTTGTAATGATTTATAAAGGCTTTGTACCCATTAGATCCAAAAACAAATTTGAAAAAAAGCTTCTTGTACTAAATTTAAGTGGGTTGATACCAGACCTCAATAAGCAACAAAAATCATGTACGGACATTTTTCCTTAGTTTACTGATCTTATTTGAAAACGTATTTGACACAAAAAAACGGTACGACTGATGTAGGTTTATTTAAATTTACAGCAAGTCATCATGAGGTAAGAATATTACTTCTCTTTACAAACTCAGCCCACGGGATATGGAAAGAGTACAAAGAAGTAAATGAACAATCCCACTTAAAATTATGCTAATTTATTTTCAATTTATAAACAATACAGGTGACGGCGGCCTTTTCGAAATCGTTTAGTAATTTTCTTTCATAAAAGGCAGCGCTGCCCACGACGGTAACGAAAAAATGATCGATTTACAAATCACTAATTTCCATCCGTTGCCTTAAAGTGTTTTTCGGTATGCCTTGAATTAATTACAAAGGCACTGCTTTTAATAATTCAATATTTATTCAGTCATTAGCTTAAAAGACTATTGATTGTGGTAATGTAATAGGTAAAAAAAAACATCTTGAAACAAAATTTGTGGAACTAATGGATATTTATTTTTTGTATCAAGAGCTTAAGGCACGGATAATAAATTTAAGAGGACATGTTTTTTTATAGAAGAAGTTTTAATTCACACGTAACTATTGAATTATTTATACATATAGTAAAGTGAAAGCTAATATATACATTTAATTTTCATAAGTATTTTTATCTTGTGTCATGTTTCCCATTCATTGAGAAGTATAGAATAAAACTAATGCTTTAACATGTTATTTGGAAAATTTATTTACAAAATTTTAACCGAAAATAACTTTTATTTCTATTTGTAGGAAACAAATATTAGTGTACAAAATTCAAATTGTCCATTAATGAAAAACTTGTTTACTTACGTACCACACTTCAAATGTATTTTATAAAAAAAATTATATAAAATAATTATTGAACCCCAAAACAGAATACAATAGGTTAGGAAAACATTGTATTACTTTCCGAAGTTTTATTGGCCTCTGAATTTGTGTCATCTCTTTGCAAATGACAAATGCGAGGATGAATAAGAAAAAAAACAGTAACATTTTTATAAGGTCTGTTCCAACTCGAGTCAGGAATTGATTCCGAACAGTTCGAATGTGCATCCAACTAATTCTTGCTATATATTCACTGAAGACACATTTAGAACTTAGCTGGCCAAACATTTATTTATTTATTTATTTATTTATTTAAAGTACAATGTCCAACGGAACAGATCCCAGTTACAGGACAAGGTCGTACACACAATTTAAAATATAAATTTAATATAAACAAATACAACAGACAGTAATTAGAGTAGGAACAAAAATCCAATAAATAAACTAACCAATAACAAAACATGATAGGAAATATACTAAATAAACATTAAAATAGATAAATGCAAAAATACAGATCAAATTAAGCAAATAATTTCTTAATAAAATCAATTGAATGAAAAAATATATCAAGTCGATCTTCATACAATTGAATTTCGAACGGTTCGGAGCCAATCCCCAACACTTGTTGAAACAAACCTATAGATTTAAAGTTTTTCGATGGTTATAGACTTTTTTAGTGTAACGTCACATATTTGTCATAGCTGAAATTGTACAGACCGAAGCCACTGTAGACCGAATGTGACCCTTGTGTACTATTTACATAGACACTATAGAAATGAACAACTTCAAATGAATTTATTTTTACAAGGATATAGAAGAAGTATGCTTAAAACTTACAAAAAACAATATAAAATAATGTTCCTAAAAATAAAGTAAAAATTGAACATTAGCCGTGTTGTTCCTAATGCGCATGCTCGTAAAGAATAGCCTTATACGCAGGTGAGATCTTGTTGATGACATCGCTGTCACCATTAGCGTATTTTTTCTTCTTTTGGCATTTTCTAGTTCTACTAAGTATTTTTATTGTTTTTCTTGGTGCTGTACTTGTGTCAGTCGGTTTATTGAGTGTATATTTCATCAATTGGTTTATTATAGACGTATTCTTAACCTTAACAAAACTTTTCTTCTGTCCTTCCTGTTGCCAGGCTACTTCGCTTACATGAAATTATCTTTAATGCGCATGCCCAATAACATTTACATAATTTTAATTTATTAATTACTATAAAAGTCAATATTCTATAAATTTACGTAAATATATAAATTCTATAGTTCTTTTTGTTTGTCACTTGGGGTTTGAATTTTCTTAAATATTTTTAACATTGCCAGAATATCGCTATATTTAAGATCATGACAAAGTAGAAAATTTTTCGATCTAATAAAAATATAGAGAAATTCTTCATGACAATTAGCACTATGGGTTGCCTATTATTTGGCGTATGTGACGTCATTACTATATAAAAATGTTTATTACCACTGGTTTATCAGAAACCATTATTCGTCATTTAAAGTCGATAGCTTGTCTAAGCTTAAAAAAATTCTCTGCTAGTATAGAGCCTTCATAAATCATTACAAATCACGTGATTTTGGAACAGGAATATAATTTCCTTCGCGTTAGCAATTAAATTTCGATAAAATTAAAGCAATAAGATCAAGATTACACTAAAGCACAACGTTCTGTTTCATTTTATTTAACCTATCGTCGATCGCGTTATCTTGAGCGTAGGCGCAATAGTTTGTCGCTGTTCATTGTAAACGAACCCTTAATATTGATGACACGAAGTCTTAGGGATTTTTAGTTGACAGTACCAAACGTGCAATGCTGGTTGTCTAAGCTCGACGGCCATGAGGCTTGTAATCATTTATGAAAGCTTCTGTATATTAATACAACTACAAAGGTAACAAACAATCCATATCCTGCTGTTTACGGTATTCTCGCACTTTTTTAATCAATGGAAATTGCGCAGTGTTATCATATACAGGGTAGGAAAGTACCGATGGTCTATCTGAAGTTACGTGAGAGCGATAAAGTAAGCCATAGAAATCCATGCGTTAGAGAAGGATGGCTATAATGAAGGCGTCTCTTAGTCACCTGCCGTTTCGCCCTTCCACAAATAAGATCCACTTCTTATTTGTGGAAGGGCGAAATGGGCGTTGACTATTAGACGCCTTCATTATAGCCATCCTTGTCTATCACATGGATTTCTATGGCTTACTTTATCGCTCTCACGTAACTCCAGATAGACCATCGGTACTTTCCTACACTGTATACTGGTAATCACTCTAACGAGCCATTAGAGTTGCCAGTTACCTGAAGGAAATTGTTAATTGACCTAGTGCCCGTTTCGAAGCGAGGCGCAGTGCAACGGACGGTGCATCGTTAATGAAAAATAAACCATGGCTCTCTCTGTTGGTGCCAGGAGGGTTGAGGGGCCAGGGTGTAAAACCGATTAAATGGTGCAGATTAGTTAACGCTGCAAAATACTCGGGTGAAATTCTCTATAATTTGTTGTTGATGAATAATAATACCCTACGATATTTTACTGGAACGTTTGATGGACAGATTGGTAGCTACGGGACAAAATAAATCTTTTGATATTTTAAAATTGTTCGGAGATAGCGTATGGGGGTTTTATGTAAAATTAGTATGTTTAGTAGACCGGGCCAAAGAAATCGACTATTTTTTTTGAAAGATATATCGAGAATATCATACAGAAAGACGAAAAAAAATATCGTGAGAGTTTGAGCCCTTAATATTAGTTTTAAGAGGTCTATCATCGCTAGTTTCGATTTTTTATTCCTGATCCCATTTTTGCGTCAAAACTGCCAAACCATCGAGCTAAAAAAATTGATCTACTTAAATTTTTGAAGGAAATTGAATGCCCTACAAAAAAGGTCTGATTGAAAATTTTCGGCAGACCAGCCGTTTCCATGTAATCAAGCCTTGAAAATTAATATGTTGTTTCGATTTGACTTTTTAACTTTGGAATTTTGGAAATGAACCAATTAATATCTGAAAAAAAAAACAATACAGATTTTCAAAGGAAATTTAATGCTCTATAAAAAAGGTCTCTTAACATTTTTGCATAAATTTACTCCTTCAAGTTATTCACGATTGAAGTTGAAGTAAAAATTAAATTTTTGTTTGTTTCGTTTTGGACCCAATTTTTTTAACTCAATGGAACAAATTGATATTATACATCATCGATAATTATTATTCTATCATATAATCACCAAAATATCCAAAATTCATAATATATTCAAATTCATTCTCGCTCAATAGCTATTTTTTCTACAAGAACGTAGTTTTTCTGTTTCAAAATAATTTAAAAAATAACAATCATGTAGTTTTACTACTGAAGATTATTTATTTATAATATTATATTAATTAATATATACGAATTTGCGTCTATCAACTTTCCTCCCTTACCCCTCTATTTGTTTCGCTTTTCCTCAACTTATTAAGCGCTACGAAGAGTGAAAACACTCCCCCTTCTCCTTAATAACCGCAACGTCTATTTTTCTTTCACATAAATGTATACAATATTGTAATAAATATAAATAATTTTCAATAGTAAAACTACATAATTGTTATTTTTAAAATTATTGAGACAGTAGTAGTAAAACTACATTCTTGTAGAAAAAATAGCTATTGAGCGAGAATAAATTTGAATATATTATGAATTTTAGATATTTTTGGTGATTATATTGATAGAATAATTGTCGATGATGTATAATATCAATTTGTTCCATTGATTGTGAGTGAAAAAAATTGGGTCCAAAACGAAAAAACAAAAATTTAATTTTTACTTCAACTTCAATTGTGAATAACTTTTGAAGGAGTAAATTTATGCAAAAATGTTAAGAGGCCTCTTTTGTAGAGCATTAAATTTCCTTTGAAAATCTGTATTGTTCTTTTTCAGATATTAATTTGTTCGTTATTTACAAAATTCCAAAGTTAAAAAGTCAAATCGAAAAGACATAAATTTTCAAGGTTTCAATACATGGAAACAGCTCGTCTGCAGAAAATTTTCAATCAGACCTTTTTTGTAGGGCATTCAATTTCCTTCAAAAATATATAGATACATTTTTTTATCTCGATTTCTTGGCAGTTTTGACGCAAAAATGGGATCAGGAATAAAAAATCGAAACTAGCGATGAAAGACCTCTTAAAACTAATATTAAGGGCTCAAACTCTCATGATATTTTTTTGTCGTCATTCTGAATGATATTCTCAATATATCTTTCAAAAAAAAATAGAGAGAGAGAGAGAGTGTTAGATATATGTACACATGGAAAATTATAATCGTTATTTGCAACCATTTGATTTGAACCTGATTTTCAAGTTTGTTCAATGAGTTTAAATTTAAGGTGAATGACATATTTCACACACTTTTACTGCACAATAAATTATTGAAGAAGTGTATTTACTGATATTTTTGAAACAGTTGTACTGTAAAAAGATAAATTCGACTTTTATTTACTGTAATTATTCTATTAAGCAGGCCTATATTTTTTTTTTCCGCCGAAATTTCCTAAGAATCTGTAAATAGCAACTAATAACTTTTGCCCAACAAACTACCATCAGTTGGCAACCATCTAAAAATATTTCATGGTCCAAGAAATTACTTGACGATTTATGTCGACGCTTTTATGCCCGTTTCATGCATTCTTCTCTCTCTGAAACGTGATACCAATACAAACTAAACTCTGAAAAATAGATAAAGTAATCAAGGTCTTCATTCAGTTTCCTCCCATCTTTACATTTAAAGCAGCATTCGTTAATGGAAATTATATATTCCAAGAGCAGTAACCATCGATTGCAATAAATTTGCATTCATGTTTTTAGATTAGGAACACAAAAATAAAAACTTCTTTGCGATGTGGGAACTATTCTTAATAAATGCAAAAATATGATTAAGATGTTGGCAAGCAGAAGAGTAAAAAAATAAGTCACAATGGCAAGGTTAAGTTTATTATTACTCTTTTTTTTAGAAGCTGTCAACACCGTCAATTTTTTTCATAGAACCTCCAAAAGTGAAACAAATTATAATACAGGTGTTGGTATATTTAAATGGATGTTTAGTATATTGACTCAACAATTTCGCCCTTGAGGGATGAAAAAATTTTTCAATAGTATAACTGACCACTATTCATACATTATTCTCATTATAGAGATCAGTGGTTTTATATCATTTATACAGGAAATTTTAAACTAAGTCCAGTCTACATACACTTTTCACATTTTTAAGCAAATGTCTGATGCAGAAATAAGTAAACACAACCAAAGGTTGTTAACGCAAGAAAATGTGAATAAAAAATTGAAAAAGGCGCATTTTTCTCTTTTTTTTTTTTCATGTATAACTCGGAGAACATAAGAGAAAATAGTCAAAGGAAAAATGTTGAGATTCTCTTCAAAATAAAAGTGGTCCGAAATTTTTATGTGGATTATTGTTGCTGCAATACAGTACCTATAGAATGAAAAAAATTCGTGAAAAATATTGTTTTTTCATGAATTTTGGACCTTAACTTTAGAGCAGCTATATAAAAAGTATGGTTCTGAGTATTTCAGGATATGGTAGTATTGCAGAAATTTTTTCATCGAGATTTCGTACAATTAATGTGTTATTTAAGAAAACACATAATTACACTTATTTTTCAATTCTCTCTCACGGTAAAACAAATGATTATTTTGAGCTCATAATTTTTATATGTAGGTACTCTTTGGAGTCTCAACTATTAATCACCATTTAAAAATTTTCTATTTTATCCTCTTTAGCAACAATTAGAATTTTTTCAAAATATCTTCGAAAAAATACTAATACACATTTAGAGCTGGAGCTACCGTATTTGCATATTCTTTAAATGTAATTATAGGATCAACTTTATCACTATGAAAATTTGTTTAAATCGGAAATGTATTTTAACTGCTGATGCAAAAAAGATCGATACATTTCACAGGAATCGAGCTGAAAGTCAAAGAGTAAGGAGCGGAGCAACATAATTCACTCGCGCAATTTCAATCGATTTTTTCTCAGCTTCTACAACAGATAAATAGATTATTTTTTTTAATCGATAGAGGAAAGCAAGATCTATTCGAATTTTACAATGTCGATACAAAAAAATCTTTCAATTCAATAAATCGCATAAAAATTCCGGACTACTATTATTCTGAAGAGAATCTCAAAACGACTATTTTCTCTAATGTCAATATTCTCCGAGTTATACATGAAAGAAGGGAGAAACATGCGCCTTCTTTAATTTTTATTTTTATATTTTCTTGCGCTAACAATTATGTAATTTTTCAGGGGGCGCATATCGCAATTATTATTCTACATAATATTTCCCATATTATTCCCAACAAAAAAGAGCGTTATTACATAAAACATCCATCCCGTAACAGATACCGACTGGACTACAACGGATATAATTAATTTCGAGTCGTGTTAACAGAATTGCAAGATTCAGAGTCGACGTTTGATCACATGTCGGGGTGGCTCCGCGAATTCTTGGGGATTGCTGTTCGGGCGATTTATGACTGTTATTCTAAATTTATGTAAGACAACTCGTGTGTGTCCCAGCTCAAATATCGTAACATTTCTAACCTTTTCAACATTGTGGACAGCTTCGACGGTCGAATTCGAAACACAGTTAAAAATTTCGATTTCCGTTCAGCATCTGCTTCACAGAGATGGTTGGCTAGATGTCCTCAAGCATCGGCAACTACTTGTATAAATGATTTTATACAAGTATACTTTTGTATAATTACGGACAAAAGTATGTACCTAGATATGGATTAATCTAAAAGTTATAAAACATTTTTTTCTTCTCCCATTATAAGTAATCCTGTAATACACACACACTCAAGACGAATAATTGAAATACGGGTCGCAAATTGTCTGTTTTCGTTCACAACACTTTAAATTTTCATTAAACCTCTGCAGACGACGCTACGCTAAGCAGTGGAATGTCGTTCCTATCCAATTTACGTCCTCCTTGAAGTAGTTATTTCGTGCATACGAGATAATCTTCAAACGGCGCTGTAAGGTTCTTTTAGAAATAACCTGGATATCTCCGTAATTAATAACATTTGAATACGGTCGCGAAATGCAAAACAACGAGTCCGAGGCTCCTTGTAACAACGTGTATAATCTGCGACCTTTGTGGAAACCGCTCTTTGCCTTATTCGCCTGAAGTATGCGTCATATTCTAATACCTGGGCTATTTTCTGATTTCACTGCACTTTTTAAAAACTAAGTAGGCGAGGGTACGGTAATTCGAACCGCACAAACACGAAAACCAAGACGGTATACTTGTAATATTTTAATATTTATACCGCAGATCGTGATATACCACGTCGGTAATTTTCGCGGAGCGATATTAAATTAGATTTTTGTATGTGTCAAATTGTCGCGCTCTACTTGGTAGCGTTTCAAAAGCCGCTGAAGGATCTGGTTACTCGTGTACGGTTAATGGAAGGAGCGTGCGTGCAGCAATGGGGCAAAAATTTGCGACCACGGACCGTGGGGGCGTAAACGCAAATAATGTGGTTGGTGACGTAAGTTGAGCAACCGTTCAAGACATTTTAAAAATTCTAAAATGCCTAATCACTTATTATGCTTACATAACAAATTATGTGTAGCATTTGTTATGTAAGGTAAATTATTTGTAGCACCATTATTTTATTTATGTCGAAAAGAAAGGAAAATTATATCAAATTATACAGGCTGTTACAAATTCGCTTCTCAGTAGAGGGATCTCGGAAACGGTAAGAGATACGAAGTAACTTAAATGGGGGCAAAGTTGCATAATCAGGAGACCAACATTATGCCTCTAAAAAATCAAGGCTAACATGATTAGTTTTCGAAATATTTGAAAAAAAACCTAAATTTTGGAAATCCGTTTTGTTTCATTTTAGCCTTGTTTAAGGTCATATTGAAAAAAGAAGAACACTTTCTCATGACGACTTTTTATGCTCTTTATCCAATGACATAATCAATTTTTATATGAAATACTGCACTGTCTTAATTTTGGGACACATGATATAAGACAGCTTTCTTAAATTTGGACAAGCAAAACGTTAATTTTGTAACGTTGTGTTAGACTGCGTATGAAAAAAAATAGACAGGAAAAACTTTTTCAATAATGGTGTCTTCATTTTACTGGAATTATTAAACGAATGGAAAAATTTTGTTTCGCATTTTAATAAAGCAATTAATTTTGTTTCCCAAGCTTTGTGTTGCATTATTCAAATTTCATTTAATTCAACGTCGCAAATGGACAAAAAACATTAAAACGTAAACGTAAAACGATTTTATTTACTTAAATAAAATCGTAAAAAATAACCAATACGTAAGTACACAATTAATACTATCGTAAAATTAATTTGTTTATACAAATGTTTCATCGGGAGTCTGTAGAAATGACTCAGTTTTTGTGAGAATTGCTGAACTACAGATTTAAAAATAAAGAATAGTGTTTTTGAGACGTATTGCCATTAAGACACCAATAAAGATATCGACTTCGAATTTGATATAGCACAATTCCCTTCTTATAGTAGCTATTTGTGAACAATAATAAAAGTAAAAGTAAGTTTTTTATTTTATTTGTCAGTGTTGCGAGAAACAACTACTCCGAGGGCTATATGCTCCTACCGGCATTAAATTATACTCGCAACACCTAGTGCAACAGCTAGGGTCGTTCGTCAGTTTAACCCACCAGGCACAGACCGGTTTCGGACTTTTTGCGAGTATAATTCAATGCCGGTAGGGGCATATAGCCCTCGGAGTAGTTGTTTCTCGCAACACTAACAATTAAAACATTGTCTTCTCCCTGTGTGGGTGGCAGTCGTGCAACAAGTACCTGCAATATGGCAGGTCGCTTCCTACTGTAGCCATTTGAATGGCACAATTGGGAGTCAGCATGACAGATGGAGCCATTTGCGCTTCCGCGTATAAGTTTTTTGATAACTGAAATATTTTTTCTAAAATTGTAATCCTCCCCGACAGTTTGATAAAATCAAATTTGTAAGATGTTCAAAGTCTGATGGATATATTCTTCTAAAATATTTATAGCAACTTTGGGCTTCTACTCTCAAATTTGATAATAGAGAAGGTTTGATACATTTTTAAATAAAGTTCTAGATCACATTGCGTATATACGTTTTCTTTTTTAGCTTTTTGACAAATTTCTACTGCTGCAACAATGAGTTCATCATTACAAAACATCTTTTTCAAAATTGTACAGCTTGTGTAAAATCTGTCATTTGATTATTTTAAAAAGGTACACAATGTCATTTCTGGATTAACACCAAATAAAATTAATATTTCCAGTGTCATTTTATGTTTTGTGTTCATGTATCCTATTATGTCAAATACACATATTTATTAATTTTATTAATTATTTTGAAGAAATAATATGGAATGCACATGACGTTTGGAAATAAAACTGAATGAAACAATGTGTTCCTCTAGCAGAACAGAAATCATAAATGCTGCAAATTTAAAGAATCTCTTCTGAACCTTTTCTAATTCAGAAATTTGTAGTATTTATATTTAAGTCGGGTTTAGATTTGAAGAATGTAATGTGCAGTAGACGAAGGGTAGCAAAATCCTTAAATTCTTCCCATTTCGCATTTCCGTATAATAAAGTCCTAATATCAGGTCAGGCTCAAATAAAATGCCTAAATCCTACATCAAATCTCTCAGGAGCAGTGGCGGCTCGCCAGGTGACGCACCGCTTCACCTAAAATTTCCGTTTGGTTGTGCATTTAAAATTATTTTTAATTTTATATAAATTTTATAACTTAGGTATAATTCTATATTGAAAATTTATTGTTTGTTTGTTTAATACGCAGAAATAAACATAATAGTTGTGCGGTGACCGCATTCTAAAAAAACATTGCCTTCGTTGAGCGCGAACATCAACCTCGTACATACAACGTATAGCATAAGAAAGTGACACGGATCGAAATCAGTTTATATTTCGTTTCAGTTAGTAGCGTTGTTTCCGGCGGTTGTCATGGCAACGAGGCGGCCAACACGTGAGTAAACTACGGAGTAGAGGAACGAGTGACGCGGAAATGGAAGCAGTATCGCCATCGCCCATCGCCCATTTACTATAAACAGTTTTAATCCGTGTAGTTTATACGACACGTCGATTATAACGGTTCTTTGTATCAATAATTGTAGAAATGTTTCCTATGTATGATCCAGAATGTATTTTATTGGAATAGCCATTTTGAAAATTGAGGACAAAAAGGATTTGTTAAATTGCAAGGGACCTGTGCCTTCTCTCGATGTTGAAAAAAGGAGGAAGTCAAAAGACAAAGTGTACGTTCGGAAGTTTCGAATTGAATGGTATTCGGAGTATAAGTGGTTGTGTGGAAGTGTTTATTTAAAAAAACTTTTCTGTATGCCGTGTTTAATTGTGTTTCTATTTTATATAAAATCTAAATGAAAATCTTTCTCGCGAACGTCAGTTTTTCAGTAATATTGCAAATGCAACGAAAAATTTCCAGATTCATTTAAATCCGTTTGACCTTGAACATTTTCGCCTGCGCCGCTTCTTTTTTTCTTTTTAGTCAATCAATGAATATGCTTCACCTATTCTCAATGACACGAGCTTCCACTGCTCAGGCACATCATTGTCAAGCATATAATTAAATTCAGGAAGGTGCAACAAAAAGACATTACTTTACATTTGGCTGCATTTAGTGGCAATTTGTTATTAGTACTCCATTCAAGTGTTTAATGTCAAAAAAGATAAATTTTGAAAATTACTTAATCACTTTTACAATATAATTTTGCATCGTCTACATGTAGAAAATAGTCTATTCTTAGATCTTCAACAATGTTATTACTAAATATTACAAATACATATAAGAAGGCCCAGTATTGAACCTTGAGGAATACCGGACGCGTTAGGCAGTTGGATTTTAAACACCTGCACTGAATAAGGGGGATTATTTGGTATATTTTTTAATTCATATTGTTGCAACGTATTTGTTACACCCTACAGTACAACGATTTTCATAATAGATTGCTTTGGCCGAATTAGACGCAACATTTACGAATCCAACAACCCCAAACTAATTTCATTAAAACCACATCGCACCCCAACTTTCTCAAATTCGCAATTTGAGTACGGCATTATGTCTAACGAGTGCCCAGAAGGTTCTGCGTCAAAAGTTGATGAATGTACCTCAAAGGCCGAGCCCAATAAAAAATTAGGCCACGTGGATGTAACTCAGACGAGGCATCCACTGCCAAAAACGCCGTGTAATACGTACTTGTAGGATCTTATGAGTCAAGGCCGTTTCTTAGAGAGTTCGGCTGGAAAAGTTGCTTTAAGGCAATATTTCCACATTTCAGTTTCAGGAAATATGGCGTAGGTATCATTTATTGAGCTCGGTTCAAATTTACAGCGCTCGCTTTGAGGTTTAAATAACAATTAATTGTAGTTTTATTTCGTTTGATTTTAGGAGAACGTTTAACATGGCAGTAAAACGTACACGGTTATAACATAAAACGTATGAATTGACGTACAAATTTCAGTATACAGGGCGTCTCACTGAAGATGGATTCCGTAGTTCTAGAAATATCGATACGATAAAATGTCTTAAATAAACGTCCGCGTCAAATCAATTTCTTCATATTTTCAATCATACAGGGTGTAGGTAGCATTTCTTCTGGGTGTTTACCTAACTTTATATCTTTAAACGGAATAGAATAAGTTCTCTGATATTTACAAGTTTTCCAAGTAACTTAAAAAAATTTCCAATTTGCTAAAATACAAGTTGGTCGTCTTTCAGTTATTTATAGGTTAAAAAAAACTGTTCTTCTGACAATATTTACTTGTCTGAATACCAAATAAAGATAATCTACATATACCAAGAGATTTTTTTTGCACATTATTTTGATTAGCTAGAATTCTAATAGCCTTAATTAATAATACCATACAAAATCTACAAACATTATTTCTTTGGTCAAATTATTAGGAAATTTATTAAAGAAATTAACTCTAATTAATTTAATAATAAAACTATTAATTTAATAATAAATTAATTTAAAAAATTGTAAAATCCTCAACTTAAAAATAAAAGCACTGCAATTAAAAAAATCAATAAACTGACATTTATCGATTATTTCTTAATTTTGACTTATTAAAATTATTAAACCTAAAAACTATACCACATTTTTGAAAAAGGTAAGTATTATTTTTAATTTTGTCTGATTAAAATTATGTTTTTATTTTCGTTTATTTATTCGGACAAGCACAATTGATTATTTCGATTTTCTTAAGATTTGTAGGAGTATAATCGAAGTTTTTCAATTTTTTTTTAGCTATTTCGCTGAAAAATGGATACAATACAGAAATACTGTTTCCAATTCAAAATAATAAGAATCCTCCGTTTAACAAAATCTGACTTTTTTTGGTGGAGCATTATAAAAAGAAAAGCTTATTTTTTTTCTTTCTACTGCAATGCAAAATATGCCAAATTAAACAAAAACGAGCTTTCAGAAACACTAATTGAAATTCTCGGTATCAATCATTTCATATACCTACATATGCAGGGTGTTTGTAAATAAGTAAATAAGTGTGTAATATAAACGTAATTCGAAATATGCTTCGTTTCCGAGATACAGTGTTTAAATTTTTTTATTTATTTTTTATTAATTATGTCAAAGAATTTTAAAGATATTGACTCGAAATTTGATGGTTGTATTTTATTTAGCAATATTGATAGCAACCTACTAGATAATGTATAAATAGAAATTAAAAATACACAACTTGCAGTATAGTCCTTCCGAAGTCAGTTGAATATGCAAAAAAAGTCTGGTAATAAAATTTAATGAGTTTCATAGGCGTCCCTAAAAAAATTTTCTGCTAAAGGTAAACAATTATAATAATTTGTATATAATGTGTAGAAAATTTCTATTATATGTTCATTTGGCCAACAGCATATTTTAATTATTTATGTCCTCAAACAATTTTATTATATTGGTGGTAAATTTTGTTTTGTTCCGTTTCAAAAGGTCTCCAAAATGCCATGTTGTGATAACATTAGTAAACAAAATATCCCTCTTATTTCTCCCTTTCGCAATTGCAATATGAATGATTGATAGAAGGTGCCTATAATAAATTAAAATTACCGGATTCACAACAAATTCCGCACTGGTGCACTGCACTGCTGGGCTGGGCTGGGGGATGATTCAAATTTCGAATCAATATATTTTAAAACCCTTTGAAATAATTAACAAAAATAAATAAAAAAATAAAATTTAAACACTGTATCTCGGAAACGAAGCATATTTCGACCTACGTTTATATCAACTTTTTTTCACAAAATAACTTCGGCAACCACCCCCTAAAATATTTCGCACTTATTTACAAACACACTGTACATATTTTGTTTTGTCCCAATAAATTTTGTGACGGCACTGACATTTTACAGTGAAAATATAACGAAACAATTTTACGTGAATTCACATCGACTTGCTTTTCACTACATCAGCCATTTTTCTCTCTACAAAAAACTACATCCCTTTTTTTGTGGTTTTAAATTGAGTTGTTGCCTCATGCCCAGAGGGCAACACCGTACATCCACTGAAATCTGAACGCGAGACGCAAGAAATTTAAATAAACTTATATATGTACATACTTCCATATCGTCCTTGTTAAAACGAAGCTTTCAAGATTAGCCTAAAATGGAACATTAAGGGAGGCGTTTTTATGTGTAATTTTCAGTAAATTTAAGCAGTTTTTTGACGAGGGTTTTAGAAAATCTAAGCAAGTTAGAAACAATACCTCTTCACTGTACCAGTTATTCAAGTTTCCTTCAGGATATAAGACAGCTTACAAGCTGACAATACGTTTAGAATAAGGAAAAAAACGCATAATTTTACTTCCTATGTTTATCATTCCATCCATGCTCTTGGATTTGACCTTGACCTTAAGTTTCAAGGTCAACCGAGGTCAACGTGAAGTATTAAACAGAACATCTTATTTTTATGCTAGCAATCGACAGAGCGCCAAATTTTACGTTTAAGTATGAGGTTATAAAATTTTTCCTGTATGTCCCTGAAGGCCATCTGGAGGTCAAACTTATTTTTTTCTGAATAACTTAACAAGATGTTTCAAGTAAATTTTTTAAAGATTTGCAATCACGTTAGATTGGATTTGATCTAACAACTGAATAGATATCAGCCTATAGAATGGCCTTTCATAAATTATTAATTATTAACCTGTGAATTTGTTAAAATCGTTGTCAAGATCGTACTGTTAATTTCAGCCTAATACGTCTATTAAATTCCATTATATCCATTAGGAATTTTTTTTGAAAAATTACTTTGACCTTCAGATGACATGCAAAGACAACTTGGAAAAATTATTTGTTCCCAGAGTCCGACATAAAATTTGGAGCTGTATAGATTACTACCATACAAAATAGCGTATTTCAATTGATATTAAGTTGACCTTACCTTGACCTTGCTACTTGCGGTGAAGATCAAATCTAAGGAGCTCACAATCTACTTTATCATTCAAAACATTATAAACTTCGCTTGAAACATTTTCTTCTACATTTCGATCTTGTAGAGATATTCAGGAAAAATAAATTTGACCTCTAAATGACCCTCCAACGACAAACCAGGAAAATGTTTAAATCCCATATTCGAATGTAAAATTTGACGTTATCGGTTGTTGGCATAAAAAATGTGGTATTCCAATTAACATGTCCCCTTTGACCTTGGTTTGACCTTGAAATTTAAGGTCAAGGTCGAATCCAAGGATCTTCGAATCTTTTTGGTACACCCTGTATAATGCTCAACAAATAAGAGAAAAAAAGTAAAAATTAACTAAAACTAGTGGTCGATAGCCGCACGGTTTAAGGCGTCAGTACTTAAATCGATGTGACGAACTGCCCGGGTTTCGAATCCCGCAGCAGGTGACCGTAGATTATCTATACTTGTACGGAGGATTGGCGCCCTCTGTGCAGGTATGGTAGGGTGGAAGAATGTTGGCTTGGGTCAATGTGAGAGATTGACGCCGGTTGGCATTTGACCACCCCCCTAATTAATGAGGTTTTCCAGGTTTCCCTCATTCCTGCACTGAATGGTGGTTAGGGCCTACCAACATAAGTCGTTCCTGGGCGCAAATGCGGCCTGCGTAATAATAATATGCCGCCTCCTCTCCCGCACAAGTCTCCGACTTCTGGGCTAATTCTCGTAATTAGAATGAGGAGTAGAGATATTATTATTATTATTATTATTATTATTATTATTATTAATGTTACTAACAAAACAAAACTGAACACACGTTTTTGTAAATATACAGGGTTAATCAAAGGTATGAAAACACCCAAAAATCTCCTTGAAGTCAAGGAAAGAACAGAAAATTCTGCATCTGAATGACATTGAACGTCATCTCAAGGTTAATGGTCAAGGTTAGTTCAAGGAGTACCATCAAGAATCTACTCAAAGACTGTCACTCCCTCTGATTACGTAATTAAAAATAAAAATTACAGCAACAATCAACATTTGACCTTGACCATTGATCTAGAGGTCACGATCAATGTCATACTCGAACGAAGAATTTTCTGCTCTTTCCATTTCGAGGTCGAAGAGGAGGGTCGCCATTTAAAAAAACCGACTTGATCTTGATATGACCTTGAACCTTGACCTCAAACTCAAGGTTACCATCGGATACGCCGTGAAAAATGCAGAGACTTTTGTCATTATCATTTATCCCAAAAATGCTTTCCCGCTGAGATTTTTGAAGGTTTCCATACTTTTGACTAACCCTGTATAATATTTTATTTAATATTTAGGTAACTTTTAACTTAAACGATGCTGTCCATTTTGGTGATAATTCCATTATTATGTGAATTCATGTGGTTAACGTGGAAATAAACAATACAAAATACGAAAAATAGCAAATATCTCACAAACTTACAGATAGAGACTTCAATATATCTTAATAACATCGAAATGAAATTAAATTCTGTATATGTCAAATTTATTACGGAATTCCATTAAAATAAAATAAAAATTTTCAAGTTTTAAACGTCTGAGGTGCTTGATGATTAACAAATAATGGAAAGAATACTAAAACGATATTTCTAAAATATTTCCCAGAAGACTGTCAATTAAAAATTAAAAAAAAAAATATAAAATAACACCGGTTTTATACCCAATATTTGTTCAATAAAAGGAGGCCATAAATTCAACGAGAAATTCAAAATTGTAATAATTTACAGGGCATTTCACTCGAAAAAATGAATTTAGGTACTGTTCAGAAGAAATGCAACACTCTGTATGGTCGAAAATAATTTAAAACATGGGGAATCGTTTGGTGCAACTTTTAATTGAGACATTTTTTTGTATTATTGACATTAAAAGAACTTTGAAGAATCACCCTTAGGTAAAACACCCCGTATAACGTCCAGCCGAAAAAAATTAAACTATATTCCTAACAAAACGATTGCGATTTAAATGTTAAATACGTACATAAACGTGTAACGGTAAGACGTGATTCACAGCAATCACCATCACTTAATTTAAAAATAGCTACGCACTGTGTAAATAGTAAAAGTACATCCTATTAGAATAATTGTAGCAATTACACCGTTATAAATATTCATAACACGATAATTCATACGATTTTTTCCCTCTGTTTTCCACCGCGATCGTATCTGCGTTATTAATGAAATTTTTTTAAGCACCACTTCGTATGACGGCGCGCACACGCCGCAGGTAATTGTGAAGAGCGTGGTGTAACAATTCATTAATCAGTCCGCGATCCTTCTTATAAAAAACAATCGTCGCGTGAAATTAAACGTTGAACTAGACCGACTAGTTTGCATAGCATGTCTGCGTTTGAAAAAGTAGAAAATGGGAAATGGCACCACTACATCCGCACCTTTCCGCGACGTTAACTCCGCTGTTTCCCTGAAGGAAATGGATTTAGGACCGTAACTGAACGTTTAAATAACGTTTGATGCAACCTGTATGTAACGTACGCCGCTGCTCTGACTTGAACGTAATAAGTAGCAATGTAATTTGTTGATGAGAAATTATTTTCATTTTCTTACCGTTTCCTTAAAACATTAATACTTCTTTAATGATCAACAAATGTACAATCAACGTTCATATAACGTACACATTTCTAGCGTTCAGTTGTTCCCCTGAAGAAAAAGTATTTTAATTCTATTACAATATTTTTAATCAAACGCTTAAAAAACGTTCAATACAATATGTATATAACGTACAAGTTTTTGACGTATACCTATTCAGTAGTAAACATAACGTACGTACGTTTAGTTGTCCCCCTGCAAATAAAATATTTTAATTCTATTAGTTTTTTTTTTTATTTAAATATCAATAATTTTGTCTCCAGAAACGTTTATAAAACTTTGGAAAATAATATGTATATAACGTACACGCTTTTAACATATACCTACCCGTCGTTACGTACAAACGTAAAGAACATATTTGTCACCTCGAATAAAAACTGTTTAATTATATTCCTGTGTATTTCAAATATTAATATGTACTAGTTTTAACGTTTAAATAATGTGCTATAGAACATAGAAGGTTTACAGCATATCTTCTTTTATGATGAACTCTTTCGATTTGGGAATTTCAATTAAATATTCAATTCAATACAACTTGTACGTGTACTTGTAACTTCGTTTTAATGTAATAAAATGTGTATATAACGTATAAGCTTTCAACGTATACTCAGTTGTAACGAACACATTATTTGTTGAGGAGAAGATATTTTTAATGTTTTATAAAAAACATCCATACGTACTATTAATGTATCGATGAATGTACAATATTTGTTTAACGTACCAGCACGTTTTTAACATATACTAACTTATTATTGTTTCCCTGAAAAGGAGATATTTTAATTCTATTACAATTTTTTTTAAATATCAATATTTTTGTTAATGTCTCGACAAACGCTAAAATAACGTACCATACAATACTGATATAACGTACACATTTTTAACATATATTCGTGATATAGATATTATTTGCTCCCTCGGATAAAAAATAGTTTAATTCTACGCACGTCTTCTTTAAACACCAATATTCACCAATTTTAATGTTTCGATGAACGTTTAAATAATATAGAACGTACAACGTTTATAACATAGATACTCTTATACCGTATATTCTAGTTTCATCAATACCTACAATTATACTTAAAATAGTAACAGAATGTTTAGTAACTGTACGTTTAAATTATGTACAATTAAATTTGAATTAACGTATACGTTTTTAACGTTATTGACTTATAACGTACATGTATAACACTACGATGAACAAATTTTACAGTATATTATGTTGTCAGGTGTGGGATTAAATGAGCCGCTGTCATTAATAAGATTTAGTAGCAATCCGGAAGCGATTAATTGATATATAACTAAAAACACATGTATATTTCGAACGCCTTGACCTTTCATTTATATGTTATGAAAACAAAACCCAAATTCGATGCGCTGGGCAGGAGGTAAAAATTCGAGTGGGAAAACTGACAAAACAATATTTTTAACGTTTTATGAATCAATTCTTCTAGTCGTCTCCGGTATAAGGAACATACAGTAGTATAAACTGCAAACTTACCCTGCTGGATATGCTATTAGTCCATTGTTATCACATGTCAAAGCTGCGTTGCTGGAAACTGTCACGCCCAAAACTCTCTCTAATTTAATCTGGAAAATACGAAAAACGAATCAGTTAAAGTGACGAATCTCTGAAATTTTGTTAATATGACGTAAGCGTGAGTTATATCCTTAATGTTCGCTAAGAATGTTATTCGTTGTAAGATTATGTTTTAAAGTATGAAAGACGTTAATAAATATATTGAGTTTTTTTATCCAGTACCTGTTAACTTTTATCAAAACGTTAATATCAGCTAGTGATTAAATTGTTAAGTTTTAGAAGGAAAAATAAACTTACATCAATCATATTGTTGCTTGCCAAGACTTGCTGTAATAATCTTTTCAAATATTGTACATTAATTTTAACTAAACCAGTTTACCCCTTTTAGAGAATTATTTTTAACTAGAAGCTAGACGTGTTTTAATCATGAGGATTGGATATTGTATGGAAAAGTCACATGTATGTTTTATTCAAAAGATGTCTAGAGGTTCCAGAAAAGTTGGCAGTTGGCAGTTGCGGTTAGACAAAATGGAGCGCTATATGACGGATGAGCGAGTAAAGTACAAGTACGGAGAGTGTGTAGTTGAGACTGTGCGCAAATTACGTGGAATTTTCGGAAGAATAAACAACTGCGGGAAAAGATTAGTTACCAAATTTGAGATGCTATTGAACTTTTTCTGGCCTCATTTGGATGGCATGGATTTGGATGAGATGTGGTTCCAACAGGATGATGCCATCTGTCATACGACACATGAAACTATCCACTGGTTCGGCAGAAATTTAATGGACGACTCATCTCACGTAACAGTGAAGATCACGCCATGCGACTTTTCCCTGTGAGAATTCGTAAGTCCAAACTTTATTCTGCTCAAGTGAATATCATTCCTCAATTAAATGCAAAAATTCGGAGAGTTATCAACGAAATTCAGCCGCAGGTAATTTTTTTAAGATAAAATCTTTTTCTCATGAAATCGTGCGTTTCTTTTGGGACACCCTTTATTGACGATTTCAAAGTATTCTTTACACAATTTTAATACGCTGTTATACTAACAAACATAAAACACAATTTCGAACGGCTTTGACATTGTTTGTATCTGATCTAAAGTTCGTATGATACACACATTCATGAGTAAACACGCAATTTAAATATTTCCCAAGAACAAACACTCTACACGAGATAAAATCACTCGATATACTCTATATAGCCAGTACAACCTTGTGAGGTGACTCATTTGTTTCATTGATTGACGTATCGTTACTCAACTTCTTCATTTACAATAACTATGGAGTTATTTATAACTAGATTTTTTTAGAACAAAAACGAAAAAGGGAAACAAACGAGTTGCTAATGTTTCGACATATGAAGAAGAATATACAGGGTGTATCTAAATAACACCGAAAAAATGTAAGGGGCAATTCTCTGATGAAAATTAATACGGGTCTTTGGTATAAAATGTTTTGGAAAAACTAAAAAGTTACGCCCCTCCAAAAATTAAAAAAAAATGTTTTTATCTTCCATGTATGTATATCAAGCTAAAGAAACCAAACTTGGTGAACATTACTGAAAGTTTTCAGCCCTGAAGTATTTTTATGAAGGGTTGAAATAATCAACCCCCATAACATTTTTTTCTTATAATTTTTTTTCGATAAAATTTTTTTCTTTTAAAAAAATGGGTAAAAGCCCCATTCATTTACTAACTTTTTGATCTATTCAAGTTTTTTCAAAAAGTTAAGGATTTATGAGAAAAAATAAATGTATTGCAATGCATTTTTAAAGAGATGAGCTGTTTAACGCGAGTCTATATTGCCGAAAAGGTCATAGGGGTTGATTATTTCAATGCAAAAATACTTCAGGGTTGAAAACATTTCAAAAAGTGTAGTTTTTTTGACAGATAATGTTCACCAAGTTTGGTTTCTTTAGCTTGATATACATAGAAGATAAAAACGAAAACAATTTTTTTTTAATTTTTGGAAGGGCGTAACTTTTCACGGGAGTTTTTTCAAAAAATTTTATAACAAAGACCCCTATTAATTTTCATCAGAGAATCCGCCCCATACATTCGGTGTTATTTAGATACACCCTGTATACATGGCCGTCCATGAGAACAATAATACTACTCGTATTTTTTTAATGAATGATTCGATTTTAGTAAATTTTCTATACAATGTCTAGTACAATTCTGCATATCATCCATTTTAAAAAGATTTTAAAGATGCTGTTTTTTTTGGTAAGGTGGCACTGAATAAACAAAAGATAAAACTAAGTAAAACTTTGATACATAATAGAGATATATTTAGAACGTAAATATTTGTGGTTAAATATTTGATTTTATTTTAGTATGTACCTTTGTAACTTTGGCATAAAGAGGAAAATCAAAATTACAACTTGTTTGCTGACGAAAAAATCACCGTTAATTTAGTAAATAATAGAATTCTTTGTGATTATATCAAATCTTAGAACGCCGAAATTTGCATATACATACATATAGGGTGTTCTGAAAAACACTAGCATAAATTCAGGGCCTGATAGAATTTCAAAAAATATTACAATTTGTTCCTAGGAACCATCGGCGTATCTTCCACAAAATTCGAGCAAATTGAACTGAAATTTTGTCATGTGGGGTTTCAGTGCAGTACTTTGCGGGAACATTTTAGATCCTAACTTTTTTGTGGTTAATATTTTTGCCTCTTTTGTCACTTGCTGTTATGGCAAATTTTATTCTAAACGAAAAAGGTGCTCTTGTAAGAAGTGCTAAAATTTGCCCGTTTTCGAGAAAAACCAGGCATAGTGCGCCAAAGTCAAGTAGCTAGTATCTCAAATTGTTGTTCAGTTCATTCGCTCGAATTTTGTGGAAGATAGGACTGAAACTAGATTCTAAAAAATTATTTTCAACGCTCTGTATTTTGAAATTGGAAAAAGATACGCCCATGGTTCATAGGAACAAATTGTAATATTTTTTGAAATTCTATCAGGCCCTGAATTTATGCTAGTGTATAACGTGTGTTAGTTTTATTTCACTGAAAATAGTCAAGCTTTCAAGAAAATTGTACATTTTGATAACATAGAACAAACTGTACCTACCCAGTGAATCTTAAACTTGTACATACAGGGGGTCTCAGTTTTAATCTACGACACTTCGAGAGCAGAAAAATAATGGTACTGTCATATAAACTTATTTCGAAATCTCAATTGTTCCTCTGAATTTATTTGGACTACATACATATAATTTTTAATTATGCTCTGTATGGAGAAGTCCAGGGAGGTAAGATTTGGTCCTCTGCCCATAGAATGGGGCCCTGTTTGCCAATCCATCTGTTAGGGTAGTTGACATTTAATGAGCAGAAATCCCATATTCCTCCTTAAGGCTAAAACACCAAATAAAAATCTTGCTCAAGAAATTGAAGAAAACCTAATAAGTTAACTTTTACTTGTAAGTTCTGGTAATAATTAAATAATAATATTATTGATTCGAAAGATGCTACTTTATTTTTTATTTAAATTAAAAATCCAATTTGCCGTAAAACAGAGACAGATATCGCTAAAATGTAAGAGGCATTTTTTGTTCCCATTGGCATGCTTTTTCATAAAATATAATCAATTATTATTTTGCACGGGACCGTACTGTTTTTTTTTTTATAAAATAGTCGAATGAGTTTCCCATATGTCCGTCACTGGTTGCGCAAAAGTCTTGATATTACAGTATTTTATGCAAACTTGATCCAATATAACGTACACCAAATTTGGTTCAAATACCTCTATTATTTCAGAAGATATTTACAGTAATTTTTTTTTTTAATTTTTAACACCCTCTATCTCGAAAATGTTGAGATTTCGAAATAAGTTTATATGACAAAGTACCATTATTTTTCATTGTACCTACATATTATCTGCTCCCGAAGTCTCATAGATTAAAATTGAGACACCTTGACACCTATTTTAAATGCGGTTTAATTCGCGAAGTCATTTTTCAGAATTACAAATATTAACGGAGTTTTTAATTTTTTTAATCCATCCATTTACATGTACATTTTCAGATTACCCTCCCCATGGAAGGTACACAATCAAAACCCTGCTTGTTGCCGAACTTTAGATAAGGCGAGGCTCTTAACAGGGTCGTACTCAGCTCACTCTGTTCGTTTTCTTTTTGTCTTTTTACTTTGTTCCGTCTGCTCCACATTTTTATTTTATACATCTGCATGAAACACTTTAATTTTTAGTAAATTCTAAAAAAGTATATATTTGGAACTATAACTTCCTAAAATTTTACTGTTGATTTTTTTCATGGACAAACGTTATTCGCCGCTATCCAAAATATCACACCATACTAATTTTTTAACAAATTCATTAACTTTTAAACTTACAATAAAAATAAAGAAATTAAAATGTGACAAATTTTGTTACATTTTCATACCCTTAAATAATTTTTTACACTTTTGATTATTGTTTCACATATATTCTATTACAGAAGAAGCAATACAACGTGGCAGTCTTAAAATTCCAAGAACTTTCCGATGAATTAAAGAATTTAGAAATAAATATTTTGATTTAAAAAAAATATATAACAAGCATCTTATTTACAACTTTGATGTTGAATTATTTTTCCAAATATGCTGTTTTTGCATTCTATTAAAAATTACTATTAAATTAACTTCGAAATTTCTCCCCAGAAAACTTTCAAAAATCAATATGACAGTGAAATTACAACTAGATTGTAGGATCATTATTTCCGTAACTTTTATATTTAGCATAATAATTGTGTTGCGAAATATTTTGTGGGAATAAATTCATATTTACATTAGTAAACTGAATCCGGTTCTGTTAACAGCCGTATATCCCCGAACTCTACGATCATTGTTTCTCGGATAGGAGGAATAATACAATGTTGCTGAGTTTGTTACTTCCAACACTTTTAGTATGGTGTATTAAAACAAGTTTTCTATTAACTGTACCAGTCTAAAGCATTTAAGATTGATCCTGTATATTGTAGCGTTTCTTAAGTTTATTTAAGTACATATTGATTGTCCTATAGATATAATTATATCGGAAATGAAACGTTTTTACGCTCTCTTTAATACTTAACGCAAAGCACTCTTTAATACTTTTCCGTCTTTCACAGGTCTACGTTTCGTTCTCATTTTAAACCTTCGCAGGTGGCAAATCAAGTAAAATGAGGAATGGATTATGCAGGGAAATGAAAATTAATAACAGCGCACTAAATATCAAGCGAACGTGTCACTAAGTAGTATTTACTTCGTTCTAGTTACATTTTCCCCGTTTATTACTATTTGCACGATAATTATCACAACAGCCCAACTGTTTGTACTAGTAATAATTCTAATGGTTCATTATTTTACTATTGGTTAGGCAATACACAGGGCGGCCAAATGAAAACTAAACAGAGCCATTTTCAAGAACTGCGTCAAGATTGTAGAAAAACGCTCAGACCCGTCGATTTTAGATTAAAGGGGGACATTCTTTGCTGGCATTTTTGACTCTCCACCCAATATCATCACCCTAAAATATTTATATGGCATTGGGGGTTGAGTAATATTTCTTTTGAAACCTCTTACAATTCTCTTTACAACAGACTTCAAAATTTTATAATTCCGCCCTATATTTTGAAAAAAAATTACATTTTTAAATTTAAATTATGTTTAATTGCTTACTTACTACTTAAGTGATTAAATGTTAACTGATGACCGCCCGCTTCCATACAAGAATAAAGATTTTGTTTGAAACGTTCGCGCACATTCCGAAACATTTCCGGAGTGATTCGACGGCATTCGTCGACGATTCTTTGACGCAAATCTTCCAGCGACGCTGGCTGTGTTTTATAGATTTTACTTTTTAGGTATCCTCACAAAAAGAAATCAAGGGGCGATAAATCCGGTGATCGTGGAGGCCACTCAATGCTGCCTCTCCCCCCAATCCAATTCCGTAGAAAACGTTGGTCCAAATACTGACGGACAATTAACGCATAATGCGGAGGAGCACCGTCCTGTTGAAAAATCAAATAATCTTCATCATACTCTGGAACATTTTCAATAATATCAGTCGAGGCAGGGTCAATAGCGTCTTCCAGTAATTGCAAATACTTTTGGCCAGTCAAATTACCAGGTAGAAAAAAAGGACCCACCAGCCGGCCGCCGAAAATTCCAGCCTATACATTTAATTTTTCCGGTTACTGTGTATGCACCTCGTGAAAAACTCTTGGGTTTGAATCGGATCAATAGCGGCAATTGTGACGATTTACCATCCCGTTCGAGAAAAAGCTGCATTCATCAGAAAAACAGATGTAAAAAAGGAACTGTGGAGCGTTCCCTGCTCGCTCACTCATTATTTCGCAAAATTGTAAAAGGCGGTTATAATAATCATCCTCATGAAGTTTCTGGACTAAATGTATTTTGTTTGGATGGAATTTATTCTTCTTCAAAATGGTTTGTATGCTAGTTCGATTGATCCCAGACACAGATGCCAGCTGCCTCGTACTTAATGTAGGATCAAGATGAACTTGTCCCAAAACTGCAACTTCACTAGCGTCATTAACTATAGGTTTTTCAATTTCTCGTTTTTTATTGGCTACGTTCCCTGTGTCTTGAAATTTTTTTACTAACTCTAGAACATATTTCCTCCAGACATGTCGATCTTGACTGTTCATTAAATAGCTGAGCTGTTCTATTCGCACATTTATTGTTCATAAAGTAAAGCGAAATGATATCTACCCTTTCCGCAATGGAAGAAATCATACTGTTTAATTTTCAAAAACACAATTAAATAAACTACCAACCAACGCTTCCAAATAATACTAGAAAATAATTTGGAATCCACTAATTTTACGTTAATTGTGTGTGTATAGCATTCATTTCTGTTTTTTACAATTGTGTTTTTTTTTACGAAAGTGATAACAAATCGTCAAAAACCAATGTAACGCTAGAAATATTAAATTTATACCATTGACGTACTTAACTCGAATGACTGACATTTTTACCGTTACTAATTGTTTGTACATAAGTTTCAACTTTAAAATCAAAATTCTTAATAAGTATTGGGCGGAATTATAAAATTTAAAGTCTGTTGTAAAGAGAATTGTAAGAGCTTTCAAAAGAAATATTACTCAAACCCCAATGCTATTTAAATATTTTGGGGTGATGCTTACCCTTGTGAAAGTGGCGGAGTAAAAAATACCAGCAAAGAATGTCCCCCCTTAATCTAAAATCGACGGGTCTGAGCGTTTTTCTACAATCTTGACGCAGTTCCTGAAAAATGGCTCTGTTTCGTTTTCATTTGGCCACCCTGTATATCGCTCTCAACGCGCAACGCATAGATTTACACGCCTCACGCCTTACACTGATAACGAATACACTGGCCATAATTCGAAGTGATACATTTTGAATCACTACGAAATAAGCACTGTGTATTTTGAGAATGGTCCAATAATTAAATACATTTTTACGAAGTCTATGCACCCGGCGACTGGTACATTTCCCATACACGAATCCAAACATCACGTACCTACGCTACAGTTAGGTCGCACAGTACCGCGGACATTTAATAACTGTATTTCGGACGGTCAAAAGATAAATGATGGCCCTCGAATTTTAACAACCGGAAATTGTTCGTGGCGTAACAGATGATGGGAGGTACGAATTAGACGGTGATATGGCTCTCTTGAATTGAAAAGTGTTTGTAAAGCGGTAAAATTACAAAATTGGTGGTTTAATGAACTCTTAATATTTTTTACACAGGGCGAAGAAGGAAAAAAAAACAGTTCACAGTGTTAAAAAAGACTGACGTAAATAAGTTTGCGTTTTTGACTCAGGTAGAGTTGCGAGAGATTGAGAAAGAACGCATTCAGCTAGAGAGAATAAGATATAGGCGATTTGGGATAAGAACATTTCCCTTTCAGCATTTGTGGGCGGAGCTATCTCAGACGCAAGCTTATATATGTCGATAATAAGCTTAATATATTACAGAACATACAGGGTGTTAGATATTTGACTGCTTTAAATTTAACAGACGATAGAATATATTAAAATAAACAAAAAAAACCTTATATGACATGGGTCCTAAATTCAACCATTTCAAAAAATGATCTCCAACTTGATGTACAAAAGTTCAATTAATTAAGGAATATTGACATAACTGCGTGCATAGAATACCATAAAATACAATGTTTCATCACTTTTTTGAACTTATTTTTGCTTAATTCTAAAAAATAATTAGCGTTGTAATAAATTTAAAATTCGATAAAATTCATATCGAGCAATGTGACCGCGCGGCGGTTTATTAACACGAGGTACTAAGGTGTTCAGCAATCAAAAATACGCAATTCAGTTGGTATCTGGATTCGACCGTGTCGGAGTGGTTTTTGCGTACCACTATTTCCTTTTCTTGAGGTGTTTCCAGCGAGTGCGCGAAAATTGGATTCGAAAATGGTAGTGGACATTTTGAGCATATGTTGTAGTTTGTTTTGTACTTATGCGTTTAAATATTACTGAATTTTTCTTTTTGGTAAGTACTTAAATTATTTTTATTACGTATAATTATTTGGACGACGTGATTCTTTGGGTACTTTAATTACATATTTTTCAAATACATAATTTGATTAAAAGTTAAGTTCCTGTTTTAAGAGATTCATAATTACTAAAATTTGAGTTAAAATTTAAGCACAACACTATCTTCGTACTATAAAATCGATACATTTTATTATATTTATTTAAAAACTGGAAAACAATTTAAATTTACTAATGTTTCACAATAATAGTTGTTTACATTTTTTCCGTAAGACAAGTCTGCCGCGTGCACACGTGGTATGCATCAGTTGTATGGCGTTAGGTTAAGCACTGTTATCATGTTGTGATAAAACTCCCCAATATTATTGTATTTTTGAAAATTGTGAATCTTACGCCTCTGTAGGCAATATACAACTTTTTTGTTCATTTATGATTACTTTTTATCATGCTGAAGTAATGGTAGTCAAACTTCTTACATCCTGTATAATATAAAATTAATTTAACCTAAATAACTAAAAGTAGTCTCAATCAAATAATGTACCACAAAAAAGATAAATATCTAAATTATGTAGTACAGAAAACAATTGTCACGTATACAATAATTATTTATGTTCAAGGTATATTATTATTTAAGAAATTCGTGCTATAATAGCTGTATTTAACAGAAACTGCTTGACTTTATACTTAACTAACATCTTAAATCTAAAACATTTATGTCTTAAGATAGAGCGCTATAAAAGGGCCCCGCACAAACCTTATGGAAAATGGCTTTCGGTCCTGAGCAAAAGTTGTCATGGCCCAAAGCGATCCTATGAGAAGGTTTAAAGATATAGAGCTTTGAAGCGAACGATTTCATAGCACGGTGCTGAAGTGCAGATAGGTGTATGCATATCTCCCTTTCTCCGTATATACAGGGTGAGTCAGTTTTTTTGTAGACAAACTTTAACAGGAGATAGAACACATGTTTTTTAAAAAGAAAAGTTCCTATAAACATATGTCGCAAAAGGCTTCGTTTCCGAGATACAGGGTGTTGAATATAATTTGTTTTTCTCGAATTTTCATTATAACATAAACGAATGCTTAGATTTTTTTCATGTTTGGGGGATAATACCTATTAATTAAGGGGCATAAAACAAGCGATAAGAATGTTCAAAAACTTGCACAGTGACAGAGTGGAGGGGGTGCTCAACCCATTTCTTAAACAGAACTTCTACGCCAATGACTATTTAAAAAAAAAACTTATTTTCATTATCTACATACATACAGTTTAACAAAAATAATGTCCTTTCTTCTGTTTCGAAATTCCTGTGCGTTTCCGAGTTATTTTGATGGCTTTGGGCCCATGAAAATTTTTGCTCAGGAAGGTGAGAACTATATCATATTTAAATTTCAGCCATTTTGACCGAAAGCCATTTTCCATAAGGTTTGTGCGGGGTCCTGTAACACCCCAATATCCAATCTCATTCCTTATTTTACTCGAGGTACAAATTTTGAGGGTTGTTTTTATTTCTAGTAAAATGAAAATGAGCCTCATTACGTCCCGAGTATAGTATACACAAGGAAATGTTAAAATTCTAAATTGAATAAATTTTGTTCTAGTCATCTCTGAATTTGAGACCGGAGATTATTCTCCTGTTTTTCCTTGTAAGTAACTATTTTAACTAAAAATTCAGCAAGTAGCATGACCCCAAATTAGATAACATAAGAAACTATCATCGAGTAAATAAGACCAGGATGAGCTCCAAAGTTAGCAGGTAGCAGACACACTTTTTTTTAAATTCTATTGCAAATATGAATTATGGTGACTCCATAATTACTTGATGTCGAAACATATACCGAAGAATTTCACAGATTCTGCATTTGTTATCTAATTCTACAGTTTCTACTATAGTTCTATTTAAGTTTAATTGATTAAACTGAAACCAATCCTGCATCATTGATTTAGCTTGTCTGGTTTTGTGAATTAATTCAGTTAAGGGCGCCGTTTTATAGACAAGAAATCGCACTTTTGGTAAGACAGCGATAGCACCTGATAGATAGTAGAAAATCCATCCAGGAAGTGGCGGTCTCTACTAGCTTAATGCCAAACTAGAACAACTTCATAATACCACATAGCAATCGACGTAAAGATTTCTTTAATCGGTAACTATATATTCTCAGGACATTGGTAAGCCTATTATCGTCCAGAGCCGCATTAGGGAAAATATGTGCAATGAACAAGAATTGTCAGATAATTTTAATATTTGCACAGAAAAATAATATAATGACCTACAGTGTTTTAATAAAATATTGGATGTGGAAACAGAGGAATACTATACTTGATACTATCAAAAATTTAAACATTTATTATAGTGTTTACGAAGATAGTTGAAACCGTATAAAAACTAAAAGTCGGCATCTCTTTATTGTGCCCGGAAAGAGATGCCGACTTTTAGTTTTTATACGGTTTCAACTAACTTCGTAAACACTAGATATACCAAACAACTTTTTTTGACAAAAACTTCAAATTCCCCAGATTCTTTATTACTGGGTATGTCGAATGCAAAATGATGCTCATTTTATATCCTTAATGTTCTATATATTTTAATTTCATTTAACAGACATATTTGTGAAATATTTGTGATTATTATCATTATGTTGGAAGTATGGAAACATTGTGGTAAAGACAATTTTAATGATTTTAAATAACAATGCAACTGTATTCCAGACAATTAAAATGTACAGAAAAATTTCATTATTTTTCTTAAAAATATATAGATAAAATATGTTATGAATATGATATGTTATGTTATGATAATTAATGTAGTATTAAACACCCTGAACCTATTGAGAAACATAAAATAGGAGAAAAATAGAAATAAAAAAACAAAATAGTTATCAGATCCTCTGGTAAATATTTTCATAATTTATTAATTGTAGTTCATTACTCATTTCATATTTATTTCACAATTGTACCAATACAAAGAGCACGTGTTCGTGTTTACCGGCTGGCAGACCAGTTTTTTTGTTGCAAATTAGTCCAAGCATTCTGTCACGGATTAATGTTAAATTTGCAGAAATTATTAACTGGACAAAAAAAATATGACCGTATAGAAAATTAAATTTTAAATCGAGTTTCTTGTTCTTTAAACTCGATCCAAAATGGCGAACATGGTTAAAAAAATCGCAAAGTTGCAAAAAACGGTTTTTCTAAAATAAGTAAAAAAATATAGCACCGATCGAAAAATTTTAAATGAGAAAGTTGTAGGTTTTAAACAGATCTATCGACTGATTTTGACGAATGTTGACGATTTTATTAATTTTAAGGATCAAAATATGAAAAATTTTCACTTTTTTGGGTGTTTTTTTCAAATAACTATTTCAATTTTTATTTTATGAAAATTATTTTTAAAGGAGGAAACTGCTGACATTTTTTCACGAATTTAAAAAAAAAATGTTTTTCTACGACCTTCTGGAGCCGAGATAATTTTTTTATTTAAAAAAAAATTTGAAGACGCAATTAACATTTTTTACAGCGATGCGCTTGATGGAGGTTAATATTCAATATTTATATTTTCAAAATAAAAAAAATAGGATATGTTTACTTGATTTTTAGTACCTATTAGTAATTAAGAATTGAGTAATAAAGTGAAGCGTGCAAGCGCTGAGTGCGTCAGCTGGACCGGCCGGAGAAGTAGGGGGAAGCGGCGCGCGCTCGCTCTGAAAACTGATGACGTGCAGTCTAAAGTCTCGCGCTTTCAAAATTTTTGATATCTCGGCTTCTGGATCACGTACAAAAATTCTTTTGTACTTAATCTGGGGTAGCTAAACACGAATATTACAGTCATTTTCGCATTAGAAGCAAACTAGTCCCGTAAATGTTTACTTTTTATTTTACTTACATTTTTTTTTACTTTTATTATTCTTCTTTACTCTTATTATTATTTTAAAATTTTTCAAAAATGTATTTTTTGGCTTGCCGCGGGCTATGCTTGCAGTAAATAGCAAGTAAGGGAACCTAAATGTAAACGAGTTATAGAAGAAGAGAAAAGAGAAGATTTTTAACGGTTTTTTCGATATATCTCGAAAAGTAACAAAGCAATCGGTACTTACAAAAAATCAGTCGATAGGTCTTTTTAAAACCTACAACTTTCTCTTTTAAAATTTTTCGATCGGTGCTATATTTTTTTAGTTATTTTAGAAAAACCATTTTTGCAACTTTGCGATTTTTTTAACCATGTTCGCCATTTTGGATCGAGTTTAAAGAACAAGAAACTCGATTTAAAATTTAATTTTCTATACGGTCATTTTTTTTTGTCCAGGTAATAATTTCTGTAAGCATTTCTCTATAATGCTTGGACTAAATACTTGTAGCCTAAGAGCTGGCGTGATTTTTTCCCATCATTTGTACCAAAAGATAAGCACATTAATGTTGAAATAGGTTTAAAGTGAACAAATATCGCTACGTTTGGCCGGAGGCGGCTACTCAAACTTGTTTTTTTTTTCAAAAACTCCTTGATTTGTACCACCTGCAGACTATGAAATTTGGCTTTAGGAATACAATTTGACCACAAAAGTGAAATTACAGACAAAAAAGTCGGAGCGTTTCTTAATTACAGCCAATAAAAGGGCTCCGTCTCCGTCGTGAACATCGTAGCGGTCTGTGAGAGCAAGCGAGATGGGTTCAGGCTAGCAAACGCACAAGGGACGGAGAATGATATATTATTCCTACATTGCACGCATGTTTAGTGGCTCTGTACATAGATTTGTAAGAAAATAAATATAAGCAAACATATATTTTATTGAAACTTAACATTCAGTAATAAGAAAACTAACCATTATACACTTTGAAATAAAAAATATGAAAATTTTACTTATACTATTACGAGAGCCATACTTCCAGCGTAAGCATGTGTATTTTTTTCTAAACATTGTTTATTTTAGCAAACCTGCATGTCGGCCTAATAAAGTTTTTTATTTTCGTGGTATTCAAAAAAAACGTGGCGGAAGATTAACGAGCATGCGTTGTATTGCTTAACATTTTAATTTACATTTTTGATAAAATATTAAATCAAATGTAGAGCTTCCTTATATACAGAGTATCTCATAATTAGTGTCCAATAATTTATCACTTGATTACCTATATAGCCAAAAATAAGAGTATGTTTTCAAATAAACATGGGTCGAGAGATGCTTCCTAAGGGATCTACGCTCCCTAAATGGGGGCCTCAAAAAATTAATTTTTTTAAATATTTTCGAAACGGGTTCAAGGAAAATTATAAATTTTGACATAATTGACGCTCATTAAAAGATCATCATAAAATTTTAATCGTCGGCTAAAATTTGCCTCTATTTTTTTACTTGTCGAAATTTTCAAGTTCAAGTTTTCATGCCAACATATGATAGATATTCATATCCTTTATAAAAGAGGTACTCTTTAGTTCTTTGGATAAAATGCTCCATTTCCAAGAAAAACGAATTTAAGCAATTTATTACGTTACCTTAATAAAATTCAAAAAATTTGTTTTGAGTGGCTAAAATGGGCACATGTACCATTATGAATTTTCATATGTCATCATATCAATATACATTGTAATAAACAACGTGAAAAGTGCTTTGAAAACTTTGTTATGGGCCGTCCCGAGCAAGAGGAGGGGGAGAATCGGTTCAAATTTTTGCATGCATTTGTTGCTATAAAATTTGATTGATCTGAGTTTTCTATGAAAAAATGGTGATGTTGTTTTGATCTGAATTTGAAAATTTGGGCAAACAAAAGAATAGTGGCAAATTTTAGCCGACGACCCCCCCCCAATTGAGATGATTAAAATTTTTGAAAAATTTTATGATAATCTATTTCGACTTTTAAGAGCATTCATGGTATCAACATTCATAACTTTCCTTCAACCCATTTCGAAAATATTAAAAAAAAATTTTTTTTTGAGGCCCTATTTAGGGGGTGTAGCTCCCTTAGGAAACATCTCTCTACACATGTTTATTTGAAAAAATATTCTTATTTTTCGCAATATAATCAAGTGGTAAATTATTGGACACTAATTTTGAGACACCCTGTATATAAGAAAACTACATTTGATTTAATATTTTATCAAAAATGTTAAATATAATGTTAAGCAAATTAGTATACAACGCACGCTTGTTAATCTGCCGCCAAAAAAGTACGAAATACTGATGCTATACAATCGTTATTAATTAGGCATATAATTAAGCAGTTATAGTAAAACCAAAAATAACTGTAAAAAAAATCTAACTGGTATAATCAAATTTACAAAATATTGTTAATTAGTAAGTCATCATTTCATTTGTTCACAGCGTATTTGCCTCCAGTTCCTCCTTGACCTACATTAATAATAAGTAGGTACCTATTCTGTCATAAAAACATGCCCTTTATTTAAACACATCTAAAAACACTTTATCAGAGGCATGCCGGCGAATTGTACTATACACCTGCACTTTCCGTATTCCACCGTACCACATATTGTTAGTAATATGTGACCGTACCTATTTCATCGTGACGATGCGAGAACGAATCATTTGCTTTAAAATGTGTTGTAAATTGTAAAGTATCTACATAAATCAATCACTTTTTAAACAGAGGCTAATTATAAACAATTCGTTTAAAAACTAATAAAACACGAACAGAAAAATTAAATTGTAAAAAATATTTTTAGGGGAACTCATTTGGCTTGCTTCTCAAGAAAAATGTAATAATAACTTGAAGTCACTCTTCAACAAACAACAGTAATTATTACATACAAAATTCTGTATTCAGAATTATGGTTTCTAAAATTATACTGGATCTAATAACTAGTAAAACATACAATAATCAATTTGTGAAAAATATCTTAAAGAAATCTTAGGGAGACACTGACTCCCCCGCTTCTAAAAAAAACTGCCACTGTGTAGTAAATTTTAATTATCTTATCACGCTCCATTTTAGTTTAGACAGTCTGACTGATACCGAATGGCATTTGCCTAATTCTTTCTTCTCTAGTAATTATATTATCGATTATATTATCTGGACTATTATCAAAATATGTGTATTAAGTACTATAATTTATTTGTGTTTATAGCTCTTTTACTATTAGACTAATTATTAATTGTCAGAATTAAAATTTTTTAACTTACTAGTATTTAACAGTATTTGTAAGAACTCGGAATAACAGTTTTATTATTATGATTATTTTACATGCAAAGCTTAATATTCCCATTCAAACAAGCACTGCCATCACATTCTTTTATATTATCTAAAATCAGCGCAAATACAACTCAAACATATTGAAGTTAGTCCGGCTCTGGTTCAGCAAAAAATACCTTAGAACGACAACTGTGACTATCGCCCTCTTTTCGATAGTGTCTAAACTATAGAAAAGTTGAAATACGAAGGATTTCTTCAATTGCTCGGCATGAAAAGATGACGGATAATATAAAATATCAGAACACGTACCTTTCCTGTTTTGTCCAATTGATTTATAAAACTACTCAATAATTCTTATTAATTCATGTATAAATAGTATCCTAAAAGCATTCTGCTGGGTGTGGGTATGTTTATAATACCGTACGCTTTTATCTGTATGTTCAACAGTCGTGTAAAGTTCAGGAAACGTAAGATAAAAAAATATGTTTTTTTTTTCTTACTTAAAATGTGTTGTCAGTTATCTCACACCCTGAAGAACACTTGTATGAGTAGTACAGTGAAGAGATATCGTTTCTAACTTGCTTAGATTTTTTAAACAATTGGACAAAAAACTCATTGAAAATTGCGCATAAAAACGCCCCCCTTAATACAAATCCTGGCCCAGTAATATTTATGATTTCAGCAAACTAAGTAGACAATAAAGAGTTATACACTGGTTAAATCGTTAACATAAATGAAGAATAGTACAGGTCCAAGCACTGATCCCTGTGGCACTCCTGCACTGAGAACGAGACAAGTTGATCTAGAATATTATATATTACATACTGATGTCCGTTGGTAAGGTACGATGTAATTATATCAGAGTTTTGAATTGTAAAACCATATAAATGCAATTTGTTTACGGTTTTCATGAGACAATTGGGTGCTTTAGTGAGATATAGATTGAAAACATAAAATTTGTTTTTGCTTAAAGCCAACATGGAATGTACTAACTAATTGTGTTGACAAAGTTGTGGAACTATTGTTTTCGATTTTCTGGAGTTAGATTTTTGGCAGAATAAACGACAATTTGGGTTTTTTTCAAAGACTTTTGCAAAATTCGGATGTATACCCTGAGAAATATGCTGTTAATGCTGTTAAAGGTTTTGGAATTGCAGAATGAATAAATTTTACTATTTCTGTACACATGTCAGAAACTTTTTTGCCTTTTTTGTTTTTTAAATCACCAGTGAATGACGATGAAGATACAGGCGTAAAATTATAGTAGTAACATCAACAAAATGAACAAATGAAATGGAAATATATACATTTTACATACACATTCTGTAAATTTACAATTATACATTATTTCTGTCTTTCATAAAAACAAATTAACGAGCAAAATGTCGCTCACCTTAAGTTTAAAATTCCGAGTTAACGTGATTCGTGATTCTTGTGTTCAACTAACTCGGATGACTCCAAAATGACAAAATTGCGTGGGAATATATAATTATACTACTTATAATAAAGTATATCACCCACTTGTTACTGCAGGGACAGTCGTTTCGTTTCAGAACCATTTTTTAAACCACATAAATGCTATGCAAATCGTAGTAATTACAGATATTAAAATTAAAATGACGGTATTATTAAAATTAATAATCATCACGAATAGAATTTCAAAAATACACTGCTGAAATCTATTTCTGTCCAGAAACCATAATACTTAATGTAGTCCAGTCGAATTTAAGTTTTAATGCAAAAAGAGCGAATTCCCGAGCAGGTTTTGCCTGACCCTAACACAATTTATTTATAACTCTGTTTTACATTGTTAGTTGTAAAGAGCAACTTAATTTTAACTTTTTGAAATTTTTCTTTTTTGTTTAGGACTAAATAAACTGCATCTTTTAGTTTCAGATTAAACAGACTTATACTGAATATTGACGAAAGTACTTAAAGATTAGATCCCTTTGACTTACGCCAATGTACAAAAAATAACAATTCACAGAGGACTAAAGTGCTTTTCATTCTCTCTTACAGTGAAAATATAGGTTACTAGAGTACGATTAGCAATTTAGAATTTTCTACATACTTAACATACACTTTTTTAATATTAATTAACTCGACAATTATCAGCGCTAGGCAATTTTTTATATATTGTTCGCAGTGAAACTGGCTATACTATAAAATTATCGGAGTGCGCACGCCATCTCTGTGAACGCATCAAGAGAAAAAAAATGCCATAAATAATTGTTCCACCGTTACCGTTTTTTTCTACGTCGACGATTTGGAGATGGTTCGATTGGAATTATCAGAACGAAGAAGGAAACTCCCGTCGTGTTCAAGATGAAAGAGAAAACACTTTCGGCAACGAGATGTGTGAATAAGATAAGTATTTTTATTTTCTGCAGGCTTAACACAAAGGTTTACGAACGACCTTACCTGCGTATTAATATTAATGAATTCGTAAATATTCTGTTTTGTGTTATTGAAAAAGTAGCACTTCGCTAAACTGAGAAAAAAATATTGTGAAAATGGCGTGCTTTGTATCCATCGGGAACTAAAGTTCATTTTAAACCCTAGGGTATGTTTATTTTTGGTTAAATGCCTTGAAATTATCAGTACACTTTAGTCTTTAGTCTTCAGATAAATAAAATAAAACATTAGCCCAGAAAGTGTAAAAAAGAATGTAAGAAATATTATATACACAAGGAAAATATAAGAGTAAATATATTTGAAATCAAAAATACTATAAATTGTGCAGCTCGCGCTGTACTTAATTCCCATGGGTCTAAAAATACAGTTTAGTCTTCTATAATAAAAATTAAATAACACTTTAGCTCAGATAATGCAAAAACGATTACAAAGAAAAATTTAAATACATACATAATAAAAAAACCACCTTTAATACATAGGCTGTTTTTTACATTTAAACGTCTTAAGACAACAATTTAGTCTTCGAAAGTAAAGACCAAAATACAAATAATCTAAAATAAGTACCCAAACAACAGTTAAGTCTAAAACTAAAGTATATATTTTAATTCGAGGATGAAGCCTATTTTTGTAGGTAATACCCAAATTGCACTTTAGTTTTCCTAAATAAAGATCAAATAACACTTTCAATCTAGGACTAAAATGCATCTGAATTACGACGATGAGGTTTGTTTTTGCAGTTAATTCCCGAGATATTCAAGTACATTTAGATTTCGAAAATAAAAACTAAAATATTTTTAGGTTTAAAATATTTTTAAAAATAAAGAGCACCTTTTAACTCAAGAGTATGACGTTTGTTTTTTTAATTAATCCTCAAAGGACTGAAGCACACTTTATTATTGAAACATAAAGTCCTACAGTAACACTCTTAGTGTAGGACTAAAGTGCACCTAATTCCAGAGGAACTAAAGTATATTTGGTTTTCGAAAATAGAGACTAAACTAACATTTTTAATTTAGAACTAAAGTGCTTTTTTTAAATCTCTCTTTTAACTTCTAAGGTGAAGTTTGTTTTTCTTGTTCGTCTTAGTCTTCGAAAATACAGACCAAAATAACACTTACTGTTTTAAAAGTATGACAGAAGTTGAAGGTTATTTTTCCTACTTATAATTCTCGAATTAAAATACAAAATCAAAACGACACTTTTATCTATAACTAACGTGCACCTTTTACTCCCGAATGTGAAGTTTGTTTTTACAACTCATCCTAAAGGAGCTAAAGCATACTTCAGTGTTGGAAACTAAAGTTCACAATAACACTTTTAGTCTAGGACTAAAGTGCATCTAATTCCAGAGGAACTAAAGTATGTTTGATTTTAAAAAATAGAGATTAAATTAACATTTTTAATTTAGGACTAAAGTGCTTTTTTTAAATCCCTCTTTTAACTTTTCAGGTGAAGTTTGTTTTTCTTGTTCGTTAGAATGAAAGTGCACTTCAGTCTTCGAAAATACGAACCAAAATAACACTTACAGTTTTAAAAGTGTGGCAGAAGTTGAAGGTTATTTTTCCTGCTTATAATTTTCGAATGAAAATACAAATAAAAATCAAAACGACACTTTTATATATGGATAAAGTGCACCTTTTAATCCCGAATGAGAAGCCTGTTTTTACAGTTCATCCTAAAGGAGCTAAAGCATACCTCAATGTTGGAAACTAAAGTTCACAATAACACTTTTAGTCTAGGACTAAAGTGCATCTAATTCCTGGGGAACTAGAATATATTTGGTTTTCAAAAACAGAGACTAAACTACTAAACATTTTTAATTTAGGACTAAAGTGCAATTTTTAAATCCCTCTTTTAAATTCTAAGAAGAAGGTATTTTTCCTGCTTATAATTCTCGAATTAAAATACAGAAAAATATCAAAACGATACTCTTATCTATGACTAAAGTGCACCTTTTACTCCCGAATGTGAAGTTTGTTTTTATAATTCATCCTAAAGGAGCTAAAGTATACTTTGGTGTTGGAAACTAAATTCCACAATAACATTTTTAGTCTAGGACTAAAGTGCATCTAATTCCAGAGGAATTAAAGTATGTTTGATTTCGAAAATAGAGACTAAACTAACATTTTTAATTTAGGACTAAAATGTATGTTTTAAATTCTAAGGTGAAGTTTGTTTTTCTTGTCCAGTAGGATGAATGTGCACTGTAGTTTTCGAAAATACAGACCAAAATAACACACTTTTAAAAGTGTGGCAGAAGTTGAAGGTTATTTTTCCTGTTTATAATTCTCGAATTAAAATACAGAAAAAGATCAAAACGATGCTCTTTACTATGACCAAAGTGCACCTTTTGTCTTCGACTATGGAGTTCGTTTTTTTAATTAATCCTCAAGAGACTGAAGTACATTTTAGTATTGGAAACTAAGGTCCAACAGTAACACTTTTAGTGTAGAACTAAAGTACATCCCGAGGAACTAAAGTTTGGTTTTCGAGAATAGAGAATACTCTTATCTATGACTTAAGGGCACCTTTAACTCCCGAATGTGAAGTTTGTTTTTACAATTCATCTTAAAGGAGCTAAAGTATACTTTAGAGTTAGAAACTAAAATCCACAAGAACACTTTTAGTCTGCGACTGAAGTGCACCTTTAGACTTAGATTAATGGAAGTATATTAAGAACTAAATACATTTGATTTATGTCGGAATGAAAAAATTAAGTGTATCATTTTAGGCTACTAAAGTGCTTCTTATTATCTCTAGTGAAAACATAGAGTCCAAGGGTGTTTTTGCAGTTAATTACAAGCGATACTTAACTACAGAAAATAGAGAGTAAAAGAGTGCTTTTGACCTGCGGAACTCTAAATAATTTTTTACGACGAATGAAACTAGTAACCTAAATCTATCCGTCTAACAAACAAGAGCCCCGTCTGCCGCACCGATCGATAAATAATTCGAACTTCGAACGACCTTAAGAACACATCTCTGGGACATTTCTCCAGTGGCGTGATTTAAATCGGCACAAGTAGGTTTGGGGGCATTGGGAGTACCTCACTCAGGCCCACGTACGCCTCGCCCACTTGATACGTGCCGCACAATCGACAACCACTCATTTTTAATGCAAACTGCGGATAATATTGCGATCGATTACGGGATTGTCACTTGCCGAGTGCGATTTCACGGGGCGCTGATTGAAATATTCACGCCTATGGGTGTTTGCACAGGTTTGAAGTGCTTGTTTGTTGTTTGCTTCTCTTGTTAAAACTGACGCAATTGTCGGCGTAACAGTATCGATGTTAACGAACGAAATCAGAAAGTGTTTGTGATATTTGTCTTCATTTTTTTTGTTAATTATACAAGCTGTTTTGGAAAAAAGTTTCATGAATTCAGGGGCGGATAGAACATCAAGAAACAAGATAATTTTTTTGCCGTTGGCTAAGAGTCTATTGTCTGATATTTTCGAGATATAGGACGTCAAATACAACTTCTTTAAATTATTGACAGGTTGATGTTTTTGCGATAGTGTTTACAGTAGTTTTTCAAATGTCAAAAATGGCTTACGTGTATAGCAATTCGGAGATTATGGATATCGTTTCAATTTACAATGAAGCAAGACAACATTTGTCTTATGGATGGTGAAGGAAGACAACATTTGTGTTAGTTTGTAAGGACTGGGTAGTTGAATTTTTGATATTTGCTGAACGGGAGTTATAAAATTTTATTTATTTCTTTCATTGGGAAAGAAATTCTTGCAATTTTTTGTCCGTTCATGCTACATGCTTTGCCTTGCACAAGGTCGGTTTTTACAGTGGACCAGGTTCTAGTGCCGTGTATTTTTAAATCATTTTCCAACTGTATCTGTAAGAGTCCTGTACATTAAATTTTTTTTGAGAATTTTAAGTAACCCTGTATTATAATGTAAGATTTGATTTTACATTAAAAAAGGCACTCCGTAATATACAGGGTGTCCGAAAATAAATGGATTATACTCTAAAAGTTGACTTTTTGGATGAAAACAAACTCATCGGTTTAACTTGGTTCAAACTTGCTTCCTTAAAAAACCATGTTAGTATTAGTTAAAATAGAATAAAAAACTTATTTACATACCAATAACTTTTTAAACAAGCAAAATTGTACTAAGACAACTTGATCTTAATCGGTTTATTTCCATCCAAGGAAGCTATCCTTGATGTATGGCCCATTATATTATGAAACAGAAACTAGTTGACTTTGGGATAGTCAACTGCATTTTTCTCAAAAATTGTGCGTTTTCAGCTATTTTAGCAAGAGCACCATACTGCAAAAAATCTAACTTCAAAAATCTTGTTATAAAATATCACTTGGTAGGGTCGCAGCTAGCGACGTCTAGCAGATAATCAAAAACTAACAACTTGATGCTCTGAATCTCCAAACCAAAACATGAATACAAAAAAAATATTTTTTTTATGTTCCTAAATTTGTAGTACCTTTTTCTAAAACACCCTGTATAAATATGTAAAAAAATTCTCGTACATATTAACCTAAGGAAAATAATATTACGCCACTATCTTCATTAACTTCTATGTTCAGTGTATAACAAAAAATTAGGAAAAAGTACTAAGGGCACTTTCCTAATGAAGCTTATAACTTTTCATTATTATACCGATAATAACGACTGTTACAATAAGTAAAATCACGAAGTAGACAAATTTAAAAAAATGTTCAACACTTGCATGTAAATTTTTTCATTCAATTATAAACTAACGCTATAATATACGAATCGTACTGACGGAATGTTAAATCTGAAAGACTGATGTGAAATTTTCTGTTACCATATGCTTAAAAACTAGATGACACCAAACAAATTTAATATAGGTTGCAAAGACTATTAAAAAATTCACAACATATGTGGATTTAATTTTGTAGATCACAATGTTAGTCCAGTTCCTAGAGGTATTGAGATGGCAGTAATTCCGAAATGCACAATTTTTTGCACTTGACTAGTATTTTGCTAGCAGATGAGGAAAAAAATTGTTCTGCAGGGAAGCGGACCGGGAAAATTCGCGAAATGATCGGAAAACTCCGAAAAAGTGCTTCGTGAATAACTTGAAGAATATTGAGAATTTCACAAACGTGCAAAGAACCAAAGTTGTAGAGCATAAAATTCTCTACAAAAAACGTTCCTATTGATTTTTTTGTACAGTACGTTATTTAGGATATTTACATAAAATGACAATTCTTATACAACAAATCAGCCAGAAAACATGTAACGAGCGTTCAAATAAAAACGTGGTCAAGTTGGTTCTGAAAATTTGGACGTAGGGCGTAGCGTATAGCAAATGAACTTAAACGTCATCTATCAAAGCGCTATATCGCCGCTATCAATTTGAATATTTTCGTTGTAAAAAGCGTTTAAAATGGTGTTTTCTCAAGAACAAAAAGTGTTTATCATAGAGTCCTACTTTAGAAATGGACGCAAGATTGATGGAATATGGAAGTATTCTATTGAGGAATGTTTCATAGAATTTCAAATTCAATTTCCCGGCGTTGTTGAGTACAAAATTTTTCAAAGTGCAGTTCAGCGTTGTGTTAATGTTTTTCCTGAAACGGGCAGTGTAACAAGAAAAGAAAGAAGCGGCCGACCTAAAAAGCGGTCTGAATAATTAAAAGAAAATGTCCAACAAATAATGGAAAATGCGCCAAGAACTTCTGTACGTGCTTTATCACAAATGGTGGGAGTATCAGTCGGTACCTGCCACATGGTGTTAAAAAAAGATTTGCGTTTGTTCTCCTATCGTTTAACTTGTCAGCAAGAACTTCATGAAGTTGATTTTCCCCGACGGGCTGTATTTTGTGAATGGTTTTTAAACAACTACGGTGAACTTCATAATATCACCCTTTTTCTGATGAAGCCTGGTTTCATTTAAGTGGTTACGTAAACTCACAGAATATGAGAATGTGGTCTTCTGAAAAACCAGATAACTATTTTGTCGAAGGCCCTCTACACGCTCAAAAAATTGGAGTTTGGTGTGCTCTCAATCGAAGGAGGATTTATGGACCTATTTTTTTTAATGGTACTCTTACTGCGCAAAGGTATAGAGAAGAAATTGTCGCTCCTTTTGTTAACCAGCTGGAAGAAAACGAAATTACAAACTTTTACTTTCAACAAGATGGCGCAAGGGCACATACGGCAGTCGAGACGATGAATATGTTGAGGGAAGTTTTCCAAAATCGACTAATAAGTCTCAATGCTGAACATGAATTTCCACAGAGGTCATGTGATATTACGCCGTGTGATTTCTTTTTGTGGCCTTACCTTAAAAACACTATTTTTGAACTGCCTATTCCTGATTTAAACCATCTGCAGGCTCGACTTATAGACAAGATTCGTGAAATTAACAATACCCCGAGCATCTTAGAAAATGTCTTTAATTCTTTGAGGAACAGGTGTGAAAAGTGCTTGGAACAAGGAGGACACTTTCAGCAGTTGCTTTAATTTATTGTTATAACAAGAAGGGGGACACTTACCGCAGCTCCTTTAATTGTTTGTTATTGTTATCACGATTATTCTTTAAAATAAAGTTATATAGTCATTAACGTTATTGAAACTGACAGCTGCTATACAGCTCGTTGAGAATTGAGGTTAAGTTGGTCGCTATAAGCTACTCCCTACGTCCAATGTGTCAGAGCCAACTTCGACCACGTTTTTATTTGAACGCTCGTTATTTCAAAGCTGCATTGCACTATACGTGTGACTACTATTTCGTTTCTTGATGAAAATGCATGAAACAAAGTTTGTTCGAGAGGGAGATCTTCAAACTTTCTTTCTGTGCTATTTTACAGGGGAAAACTCCTTCCTTAAGAAAACTATGTGGGATCATCGCGAGTGAAGCTTAGTTGACAGTCGAACTTTGTACTTTTTTACAAAGTTAATGGGACAACCAATCAACTAAAGCAAATTGGGCAAATATTTAACAATATAAAACCCACCAATGCGACATGCATTTTGTATGAAACAATCCAGACAAAAATCTGCCTGTGTTTTATTATTTCATTCATATTTTTAGGCTATAAGCGCTGGCTACACTTTTTTTTTCAGCCAGGAGAAAACATCCAAGTATTGTGCCTCAGTATACAGGGTGGCATAAAAGTATGGGAACCCTAAAAAGTGTCGCGAAATACATTTTCCGGAAAAACCAAATATAGAATATAGGGAAAGTTAGGATTTTTCCCTGGCTATTCAACGATGACCATGCCATGGCTACTGACCACTGACAACGTGGTCATTATGGGGTTAAGACGATTTTTAAAACTTGGAAATGGAAAGAGCGGAAAATTTTACGTTCAGATATGACCTTGACCATTTCAAAAATTTCAAAATGGCTGCGAAATCAAGATGGCGGACGAAAATTTTGAAAGTTAACCGATTGTCAGCAAATTTTGTATACGGAGGTTTTCGAGGTCGCTGATCAAGAATCCGAGGTCATATTTTCAAAATTGAAGATGGCGGATCCAAGATGGTGGATGGGGTTTTTTAAATTTAATCAATGGGGACCAAATTTGATATACGGAGGTTTTGGGGGTCACTGACCCCACATTCGTGATCAGCAACCCCAAAAACGGCCGTATACCGTCTTTGATGTAAATCGACTGATTTTCAAAAAATTCGTCCGCCGTCTTGAATTTTGCCTCGGATTCGTAATCAGTGACCTTGAAAACCCAATTCTTGGTGACAATCGGTTAACTTTCAAAAATTCCGTCCGCCATCCTGATTTCGCCGCCGTTTTGAAATTTTTGAAATGGTCAAGGTCATATTTGAACGTAAAACATTTGCTATATTCGTTTTTTTCGGAAAATGCATAGCTCGCGAGATTTTTTGGGGTTCCCATACTTTTATGCCACCCTGTAGATACCTATATACATTGTACAAAGTTATTCGTTGAAACTGGTTCTTTACGAATATGGCATGATATGATTATAACTCTGTTTTCATTCAATATTTTCAAAAGTTTGAGGAACACCCTGCATCCCAAATTTTTTGGATAAAAAACTAAAATTATGGGACATAATTCAATTTTCTCAAATATAGCATACATACCTTCTTTGCATTAAAAACAACTATTAGCTAATCAACCAGCAGTACGAATAATAAACCTTACATTAACCCAAATAAATCCTATATTGACCCGAGAACAATTCTCAAAACGAGCTTCGTTAACACTATTGTATGTCACTATAAAAGTTCCGGAGCTCTTTCTGGAAAAGCATTCTTCGATCTGAGGCTGTAAATCAGCAGTAAAAGTGATTTTCTGGAATGTGACGGCGGCGCTGGAGTCATAAAATTCCGCAACAGCTTCCATGATAAAGGGCCGTAGAAATGTTTACGCCGGAACCGCTTAAATATTTATTTAGTACGCCATTTTCAGGGGTCGGGTTTAGCCGTAACGTAAACATTTTTAAACATTCTACATGCGGTAGAACCATTGTCTAAAGATATAAGTGACGAGGGTATTGTCGATGTTGATAAAATTTTACCGCACGAAGTTTTCTCTTAAAGAGCAGCAGATATCCTGTATTTTGAATAACAACTTTTAAATGTACAAGTTAAAATTCACGAAATTTAAAAAGAACACTTATATTTTTTCAGTATAGTCAGTTTTCACAGATCATTATTATTTAAAACCATCAAATTATAATGCATAAAGAAACAAATAACACTAAAACAATGGACATGTACCACCATTTTAAAAACCCATTAATGGAAAACAATGATATAATACAAAGTACACTGCTCAAAATAATTAGAGGAACACTTATTATTTAAATCTCAATAACTTTTTTGATCTCATTCTAGAAGATCATGTTATACCAGCCGCTTATGGTATAGGTCCAAATTTTCTGTTTATGCAAGATAACGCAAGGCCACATACTGCGATTATCACCATGAACTACCTTCAACATCACGGGATTCAATCCATGGATTGGCCTCCGCTAAGTCCTGATCTAAACCCCATCGAACATCTTTGGGATTTGTTAGATAGGCGTGTTCGGAGGCGCCCAGACCCACCTCAGACTCTCCAACAGTTAACAAATGCCCTAATCGAAGAATGGGAGAATATACCACAAGAAAACATTCGCAGGCTCATCCGAAGCTTACCACGGAGGTGTCAAGCAGTAATTCGTGCTAATGGAAGGCATACGCGATATTAGTGAACCAAATCTCACCAGGACCTTTATGTTATACAGACAGGATCACAGACGCTTCACTTTATTTCTTGTAGTTTTTTTGAATTGGCGCTGTTGTCTCAAGAGTGATTATGTAAATTTGTTTTATTTTCGTAAATTTATTCGAATAAAATGTTAGTCTTTAAGATATGCATTATTAGATTTATATAGTATTACAAATAAAAAAGTTATTGAGATTTAAATAAGTGTTCCTCTAATTATTTTGAGCAGTGTATATGTTATACAATCGTAATTCAAATTCTAATAATACGACATGCCGTCATATAAAACAACGCAGGTGCTACTCGCTTGTGTTTATTAATTTATTAACTTATATTTGCATTTATTAAGTATAAATCTCAAAATGTGCGAGGATGTGACATTGAATTTAATAACACTCTTAATAGATTGCTGCAGATGCCTGTATTTGCTTTAAAATTGCTTTAAGTACGTGGGAGAGCAAATATTATGAAAATATTGCGAATTACAGGTTTATTTTTTGTGCGAATTGGACATTTTGTAAAAGACCTAATTTATCGGATTTCACCTGAAAATTTTCCAGTTTTTATACAAGGTGGCCAAAAAAATTATCGAATGTGAAGTTCAGAAAATGTTGAAAACTCGACATTTTTAAATGGAAACCCTCAATTTTTTGATGTATTCGCATTCTGCACTAAAATTGAGTGTAACTTTATTAAAGTTTCCTTATACCTAAACCCAGCCGTTTTACTACTATGTATTAGCAATACTAATTAGAAATAATAAAACATTCCATAAATTCGTATTTTTTTATTAGGTACTTTTTAAAATCATTATTAAAAAAAATTGATGGATATTTGCTGTATTAACTTTTATACTGTTTTGACTTCCTCCAATAAATATTTTGAAAGCGTTCAGAGCCGTACTCAGGAAAAATTTTAAATGATAGTTAAAACAAGCTAAAAACCTTTTAAAGCGATTACAGTAATAGTAATATCATATAATTCAGAATTAAAAATGACTAGATTTTGTCTTAGAAATAGGAGCGACGTATTTAAAAAAATTAACCTGATGATGGCCTCTCGAAGACGAAACGTCGGATTGCAAAAATATTGACGCCATTGGATTGAGCGAAAAAAGTGGCAATGTATATGTCGGAGATGTCTTTCTCGCGGGCCGAGTCCTTCAGACTTTGGAAATTCCAGAATTCTTTATTCAGGGAATACCCTTTTATAAATTGTACATAGACCATTAAACTTAAAAATAGTTATTTATGAATTAAATCGGTTATGTTATTCCCGAGTTTTATGATGGCAAGCTTGGGTTTGGAGGGACTTACGGGTCACTCAACGTAGCCGCGATCAAAGGATAGATAGCATTTACCTTATAACTATTTTATAAGGGAATCTCTAGGAGATAACGAATTTGATTGGTTCATTTAAGAATAATTTTGACCTGACGAGTGAAGAGAAGTACAGGGAGATGTACTGAGGGCAGTTCTACTTGAGCATTCAAGACGTGAATACACTGCTATTCTGTTGACCGTGGATTCGTTATCGGGCCTCTGGTTGTTGTTATAAAACACCTCGAATACTTTATTTGTAACGTTTTATTTTAAATCATTTTCAATTACGGTATTACTTATTATTTCGTGAAGATGAGTGACACGAGTAGTGATATTAAGGCCCAAGTTAGCCCTACGACTCCGACATATTGTATAGATAATTTATTTTAAATTTCGTTTTGAAATAACACCAGAAAATAAATAAAACGATTTTGCAAAATTTCCGAAATTCCCCGAAATTTTAAAACTTTCTAAACGGCATATTGTTAGGTATAAAAAAACAACTTTTTTCTAATTTCAGCCACCCCTTACCGTTTCCTAGATCCTAATGCTATCCCATCCTTATCTTGGACACACTGTATAATCATTTTCAAACAACGTTAATTTTGATGTGTCTTGTCAAATTTTAGTCGCCTTCAGACAAATTTGATTCCGTTTCTAAAAACCAATCTGTAAAACACCTACAAAATTGCAATTGTTGGACAATATGTTTGACAAATCATTTAAAACTTCGAATATACATATTCATGTTATTTAAATTGGAGCATAAATATACCTGTTTGTAAAAAAATCAAAGCTATATGAACTTCGCCTTCTTCATTTTGTGACACAAGTGGTAAAAAATTGTTTAATAATATTCTAGGTGCATATGTATTTTGTAAAACACCTACATTATAAATAAAATGTTGAAATCAATGAAGTTTCAGTTTACATAATTAGCAAAGTATACAAATCTTTAGAAACTTAAAAATACAGGTTGTATTTAAATGAAGGGGCATAAATGATAACAGAGATTCGTTAGGTGATGAAAATAAGTTGATTTAACCTAACATACCTGTATCCCAAGTCGCATAATAAAAGAGATACAGGGTGTCAAAGTGAAAAATGGTTTTTCCTTAATAATTTCTAAAGTTTTAGTCAGACATGTTTCAAATTTTCAAGCGAGGGATTTTTTCAGTGTGGCAAAAATAATATAATAATCGTTAGTAGCATACGGAATCCGTATGTTGCCAGAATGATGGGGAAAAAGTAGTGGCTAGCGACGGACAATACTTTGAAAAATAATACTGGTGAAGTATTTTGTATTTTGTATGTTAATATATTTTATATAATCTAAGTTGTATAGAGACGGTTGCAGAGCAACAAAAACAAAAAAAGTTGTTATTGAAAAATCAAATAAAATGATGACATATTCTAAATTCTATTAATCTAATTGTGTAGTTGTACCATATTCAGGAAATAAAGAAAATTAATCACATCAGCACAAGAGTTTATACAGTCCACTCTATCGAATAACAAATACTGTTCACAATTTTTCACAATAAAACCTTGAATTTACAAAAATATCCCTCAAAATTAACTCGCAGTCCTAGTAAATAAACATTTCTCTTTGAGCAGGGCAAAGATTTCTCTTAAACAAACAAACTTGACCTGTCAATATTAAAACAAATGAATGAAATCGATCTGATTCGTAGTCGCTAATTAATTATCTACACCAGCTACACCTACCGCATACCAAATACCCGTATTAAACGTGTTATGCGAATATTTTATTAGCGAGAAAAAATTAGTAAAGCATTCGGACCGACGCCTTGTTAAGATTTTAGACGTTATTCGACAGGCGCCTTGGTTCGGTATAAACACAACGAAAATTTATGATTTAATCCTGACGAATAAGGACGTCGTATCGCAATTAGTTAGTCAGATTAATTTTTAATTATAGAACACACGTTTGGGCTGCCAAACGTGGTAGAGGAATGTCGAACAAAAAAATGCATGGCAAAGTTTTTTACTGCATTCCCCAGATTTCCGTTGTTTGAGGAAAACACTTTGTTTATAGTGCTAGATCTGAAAAGATATTTCTTGCAAAAATCTGTTTCTTTTTGCACAAGTTTAAAAAAGCCGGTTCATTTAATTCTATGACCAAAATGCATTTATATGACTTATAACGGGTAATTCTATAACTTGAAACTTTCAAATATCCCTAAAAATAAGCACATAATCAAAATTTAACCATTCCACGAAGGAAATACATTAGTGCTAAAATTTAATCCTCCCTCCTTGTAGATGAGGTGGGGGGTAACTTTGAAATCTGAAGTAGAAAACACTATTTTTTTATTGCAGATTCGGATTCTATGGCTAATAGACCAAGAAATAAAGGGAAAAATCATCCGAGAAATCGTGAAAATTACTGGGCGTGATTTTATTGTTGGAAAGTCTTGGGAATGATAGTACAAGAGGCGTCTCATCAAATGGGCCATGAAAAAAGTATAGCGTCATTGTTTTTTATCAACAAAAAATCAATCAATCAGTCAAAAAATCGTAATATTTCGTTCTACGCGTTACTGTAAAAAAACTATTAATCTTAGCAAAAAATGTTCAACAGACGATTTGATCTAGAGAAACTCATCTTTAAAATGAGACTTTATAAGTTAAAATTGCTTTATAAACAAAAAAAATATTGCAAAATTAAACGGGAAAAGTGCTTTTTCTTTTATTGTTAATAACTTTTTAAATAATTAATAAAATCTTACCAAACTTTCCCAAAATGTGAGTTTTTATATCCTTAAGAGATGTGCAAAATATGGGCGCGATCGGTCAAATAGTTTTTGCAAAATTCCATTTATTTATCCCATTTTTGCAAAAAAGGCCCATATTTAAATGACTATTCAGGGGGCAGGGTTATGACTAAAACATTCTTTTTGGGCTCATTTTCTTCGAAGGGACACCAAGCATCCTTTAGTTAAAATAAAAAATATTTTTATTTTCAAATTTAATTGTACGAGATAATTGTTACCAAATAAAAGGCACTTTTTTCCCTAATAAACAAATAAAATAACTCCGCGGTTTTTAACTTTTGAAAGAAGTTATATACACTATTCGAAAGCTCGTAAAAAAACCTTCAAATTGAAAGAAAAAAAGTTTCTACGACCAATTGGTCCGGAGCAATTTTTTTTTAAACAGAACAATTTGTTATAAACATTAAGACCTGAAATTATTACATTTTGTAAATTAAGGTTTAAACTTTATGCCCTGTTAATTTTAAGTGAATTTGCCCATAACTGATCAATCTAGAACCCGTCAAAGTAAGAGTACGCGGTAGTAGCCCTTCAGGGAGTGGTGGTGAGGGGATCTTCCGCTCAACCAGGAAAAAACTGACAATGTAAAATTTGTAATATATCTGCTTCTATGTAACGTAGAACCTTTTTTTTAATTTGGGGTAGCTCGACGAAAAAATTACTTCTCCCCCTAAAAATGATTTTTTTGAAAACATTTTTTTTTGCATTTTCAGGGTTCATAGTTCAAAAGTAATAAAGAATTCCTTGACTTCTCCAGGTTTTCCCTGACTTATAAAAAAAATCCAGGTCACTTGTAGTTCATTTTTACATACTAATTGGTGTTTATGCATTAAATTTTTTCTCGACTGGACTCCATAATCTTTTTTATACCCAACAACCTCTTATAAAGGTTTCAAAACCTTTTTCTCTTTCAAGAATCCAGGGCCGGCTTTCACAAAATTTCCAGTTGCAAACATCAAATTCCCTGACTCATGAATTTTTAAAATTCCCTGACTATTCCCTGTTTTTTATGAAGAATAACAAATTCCCTGACTTTTCCCGGTATTCCCGGTTTTCCCGGCCGCTACGAACCCTGATTTTTTTTATTTGAAACGTTTTAGACAATAGTTCTCAATAAAAAAATGTTAAAATTATTCTCAGTAGGAGAAAAAAAAATAATTTCTGTGATCGAATCTATCATGATTCGAAAAAAAAATGTTTCAGACAATCCTACGTATTTAAGACTTGTCACTCCCCATTCCACCTTCAGGAGAGCGGAGGGGACTAATTTTACCACTAATATATTCCCTCCATCAAGTGTTTACATTTTGATTATGAAAATTTTTTTCGTAAAGTGATTATTTCTGGAGATATTTGAAAGTTTCAGGTTTAAAAAATCACCCGGCATATCTCATTACACCATTACAATGACCTAATCAACTGCTTTGTCTTATTATTTTTATGACCTCTTGCATCAAGTCTTGGCAAAATTTGTGTAAACAAACGGATGATTTTTATAATTTTTTTTTCAAACATTAACAAATAACATATTCTATCTATTATTAGCTTTCATGTTTTACTCTATTTCAATGTTTCAATGATATCATAATTTTTTTTTCAGTTTGTTCGTTTTGAGATGTAGTTTTATAAAAAAATATAAAAATAATACATTCTTATTGTTTTGAGGTGTTGTTTGATTTTTAAACTAAAAAAGTGCTTTTTGAAAGAGTTGCGTTTTTTTTGTACTTTTAAAAACATGGTATTTTTAATAATTAGTCACAGCGACTTACAAATTTGGTTTAATAGCGTGCATTATCTGCAAATAAAATATATACCAAAAATTTTTTTTGAAGAAAAAAACTTTCAAAAAGCACTTGTTTTGTTTAAAAATAAAACACGCGCGATAAAACTAAAAATGTACTATTTTTATATTTTTTTTTTTTGTAAAGCTACATCTGAAAACGAACAAAATGAAAAAAAAGTTTAAGGTGGCCATATCCCTGGCCGAGAAATGGTGAAATTTCTGGCATTTTTAGGTACTGAAATCTTGAACAGTAAAACGTGTAGAACAAAAGTAAGCACAAAAATAAAATCCTTGATGTTTTGTTTATTCATTGTTACCATTTAAATTTACCCAAATAAAATAATAACTACATTTTAAGAATTATTTTCAGGTACTTATAAATAAAACTTAACAATTTTATATGTAGGACTAAGCAAGTAAATGTTATAAGAATATTTACATGTGGCCTAAAACCTTGATGGTTTGATCGTTTTTTGCACCTGTTTATTCGTTTTACTGCGGCGTCTTTGAAAATACTCAGGTGGCATGACATAACATTCCTATTATTTGATAAGCTTTAGATTATTCTGTTATTAAATGGTTGAAATTATTTGTCTGCGGAAAACACTATTTAAAGAATATGGGGCCCTTAAGATATTTTCAGATTTTGCCAAGTTACAAGTATTTGAAATTTTTTACCCACAAAATTCAAATGTCCATAACTTCTCGAGGGGTTGATATAAAAATTTAAAAAAATTCATGAAAGCTAAATGGGTAGTAAGTAATAGCAAAAAAACAGAAAAATTATAAATGGCCCGGTCACGATCTCAGTGATTTGGCATGGAATGGCCCTTAATTGTTTTATCTATCTTTACTCGAGTATTTCTTCAAAAAATGCAACCTTATAAACCTGCTGCAAATTTGCGATGTGTTTATACCATGCCTTTTTAATTGCGTTAATCCTGGTTCTGCCTCACTTTTACCTGGTAGGTGCACAGAATTTCCTTCTCTATGATAGGCGAAGAGTTCCTGGGCATCATTTTGGACTACTAGTTTTCGATAAACGGAACCGAAAAAATTCTTCTCGCTACTACGGTATACTCGTATAACGCTAGATATACAGACAACCAGATATCTGTGGGTATTCTGCAATTCGATACGCATGCAACGTGTATCGAGTACAGAACAGCGCGCTTATTCGCGGTGTAAACAATATTCTTTTTGCGGCTAATGTTACACCTACAACAAAACAGAAACGTGTAAGATATTACATTTCTAACCTTGTGCTGGTTTTTTTAACGTAAAAACGGAGTGGAAATTTACGGGTGTTACACGGATGGATGCACAAATTCGTTTTTGATCGTTCGATATTTGCGTTTTGCTCGCGAATGTCAGAAGTCGAGAAAACAACACAATAAAAAAATCCAAGTATCAGCTGTTTATTCTATATCGGAGAAAATCGGAAATGGAGATATTTTCGGGAATTTTTAATATCTGCAGGGTGTTAAATGGGGGAAAATATTATTGAAATAGGTTTTAAAATAAAATATACCCACAAAAAGGCGGTTAAATTAATTAATTCATAATAAATTCATTCATTCACAGTTCACCCGTACATATTTACGCAGCATAATCATTCAGAAATTTCATTAATTATATACCTACTGTTTGCAATAAATACTGATGAAAATATTGTGGAAAGATGAACATTTTTAGAAAAAATACATTTAGTTGTAATTTTACATTTATACCACAAATATAAATGTAATTTTACAAGTTACCAATCAGTAAATACAAAAATTACAAACTATAAATAAAGTTTTCTGTAAATTTAATGTAATTTTCCTGTAATCCGTAGTAAAGACATCCATTTACCGGCTTCCTTGTATTAAAATAGTGGACAGATAATTGGTAAGTTTATTTTCATTATTATTGCTGTGACATTTTATTTATTATCGTTTTATACATATACATAATTTTACAATAAAATAAAATTTTTTGGTACTGTTTAATAAATTTGCCTCAAATGAGAAATTACATTGAGGTCAAATGTAATTTTACAAAATATTTTTACGCTTACAATATATTGTGATTTTTGCTTTATAATACAAATATAAATGTGATTTTACAATATGGTTAGAATTTGCAATGGCGTTTATTATAACATGTTTAATTTAATGTAAGTTTACATTTACATAGTTATTTAAGTTGTAAACGACCATATTAGACTTAAATTTAAAGCCTGTTAAGTGTTATTCAGAACTTATTCTGTATTTTAGATAAAGACAACTATTCACCGGATTATTAAGTTCAAATAAATACTTTAACTTCACTGTTAACGCTATTTTATTTACAACTATCCTTTTATTAGATATTGTAATTTTACAACAAAATTACATCTTTTTGGAACCTAATTTTTTTATAAATTTCCCTCACATACGAAGTTCTGTAAAATTACATTCAGATCGAATGTAATTTTACAGAAACTTAACAATTTAATTTTAATTTTACATTTCAAGCAATGTACTTTTATTATTGTAATTTTACCATCATTTTGCAGTGTAAATAAAAAAATACTAAATTAACAAATAGTAGTTTCTTTTTACGCATTATATAATACAGGATGTTATTTCATAACCCCTTGTTTATATGTTAATGAAACTCTACCCCAACCTGACAATTCATTTTTTTTATTTCAGTATGCGAAATCCACACCCAATCCGACCGAGGCTGCTGATTCAAGTTCGTGACGTCAATTCCCTTTTATAACAAAGAAATCGTCACTAGCGACTGCAATACCCGACAAAGAAAAACATGTACTACAAAGTGCACGTAACACACCGAAACTAGATCCGAATAGGAACTAAGTTCAAGTACTAATCTATCAAAAGCAAAGGTCAAACGGGTCCAATTACTTTTTCATGTCCGTAAGACATGTAACATGTTACACAGGCAACGCTAGATTTTAAAATCAATCGATTTACAATCTCTAGATGCCACCAGAACGTAAAATCTAAAATTCCGCAAGGATAAAAATTGCATTTCATGTAATATGTAGGTACCTCGAGTTCGGGAACATCCAGGGAATTGCCAATTTGTGCACGTAAATTTCGATTCCCTACATGTCGTTTTTTTACAAGTTGTAAGTTGCACTTTCATCATTCATCATGTCAAGTATACATAGAAGTAAAGTAGATTAGCCATCATTTTTATTCATCAGACTACTTTGATTGAAATATGAAATTATATTTTAAATAAAATGCTTGTAACTTCCATAAACAAAAACGAATCGGACCTATGTTCATATAAGAAAAAATGTTTCAAATTAACCCAGCTACCATCTGTCAAAGTTTATCATAGAGTTTGTAGAACACCCCGTATTTTGCATAACTCGATTTTTGGTATCAAAAATAATGTTTGATACCAGGTCATTGAAAATATTCCATTGTGTTGATCTACTTGAATTTAGGTGACCCAGTTAATATAAATTGAAAAGTCCTACGGATTTGACAATATATCCACTAAATTCACATCGTAATGTGAGACATCAATTAAAACAGAACCCATAATATTAACAGTAAGTTAAAATCTTGTCACATAGGTACTAAGTTCAATTAATTAAGGAATATTGACATACGTGCGTGCATAGAATACCATAAAATACAATGTACATACAAAAATTACTGAATTTTGCTTTTTGGTAAGTATCTAAATTATATTTAATACGTTTGATTATTTGGACGACGCACAGTGGGAAATATTGGACAAAATTCTCGCCACTCGCCAATTTTCATCGTCTCGTCGTGATTTTTTTTTATAATCTCGTGGTAATCTGAATTTTCATATTTCGGTGAGGTTTTTTCGAAAAAACCTTTTTTTTTAATGCTTAGGGAGCGCCCCAACCTCAATGTCGAAGAAAAAATTAAGAGATTCATAATTACTAAAATTCGAGCTAAAATTTAAGCATACTTAAAACTATCTTCGTACTACAAAATTGATACATTTTGTTTTTTTTTTTTAAATTAAAAAAAAACAAACAAACTAAAATTTTAAAATTTATTTAAAAACGTGATGAAACACCCCAAATATTAATACTCGCTGTATTTTGAACACTGTTAATGTCACGCCCCTGTAATATACAATTTTTTTGTTCAATTATGATTACTCTATCTCAAGCTGAAGTAATAGCAGTCAAGCTTCTTACACTCTGTACAATTTCAAAATTAATTTAACTACATTTTAAATACAGTTTTAATTTAATAAGTTGCACTCTCACTGGTATTAGAGAACGTAAAATATAAACGAAACAAATTTCCTATGAACAGTAATAAAAAGAAACGCGCTTAAGCAATTTCTTCAATTCCGTGATAAAACAACAATCCCCACAAAGAAAAACATTGACGAATAACTCAAAAATTTTGGGGAAAATTGGAGAAAAATAATACATTACATATTTGAGGTTAAAATCACTGAACGTGTTTCATTTTGTTGATCTACTTGCTCTTAAGTGACCCCAAGATAGTGTAAATAGAAAGCTCCTATTGATGTGACAGTTTATACGCTGAGATCACATTGTAATGTGAAATAGAAAAGAAATAATATATATAGCTAATTGGAGTTTGTCACATATAACTATTTTTCTGTTTCACACGTTCTTTAACAGCTGAACAAACTGGGTCAAATTCTGCTCATAACCTCAAAATTAAGACACTTCCACATACACCAGATACTTAAATTCTACAATATTAAATGCCGCGGCTTAAAGGAAACTGGTAAGTATAATAAGAAAAATAAAATTGCACTTACGAAAACCACTAATGGAACAGAAAAACCGTTAATTATTATCAGTACTTTTGGAAAAAATTATTTTAGAATTTTTACAAGTTACATATATATTTTGCGTCTTTTTAGTTTTGTTTTTTTTTATTTGTCAGAGTTCTTATTTAACCCTGACATTGTTTTCCAGGCTGTTGTAGTAAAATTTCGAGGACACCTTCTATGTGTACGTATTTCAAGAGGTTCGAAAACAATCCTATCATCCGAACATCTCGCTCAAAGCCGCAAATTAAGAGTTTTTCATGCACCGCCGATCAACCGGCACCACGTCTCAGTCATTGACTCATTTAAATTAATTACGTTAAATTTTTAATAATATTTATTAATTTTCGCGGTTTCGTAAACTGTAATAACGAAATAATTGGCACTGGAAGTAATGAGATAGGTGTGTGTGTGTGTATGTGTTCGTAATGAACAGCTTATTTATTTGTGGTAAGGCCGTTCTAAAAATAAATAAAAACGTAATACACTTCGGTGATAGAAGGACGACCAAGGATAGCTTGTGAATTAATCTTAAACCGTACTTTCACACAGAAAAACATGTATTTGAATAATGTAACAGTAACACAACACGTCTCGTTTATTTTCAACTACTCGTTAAATGTAACAGGCTTACATGCTTTATTTTTTAGAATTCCTACAAATTGTAAAAGCAAAACCACTTTTGCAAACATTTTTTTGATATTTATGACGCAAGATTTTATTTTTGCCACTTGATCAAAAATGTTATTCGTCATTGTTGAGAGCTAAACTGTCTATATTAGACTGGTCCAAAAAAATCGACTATTTCTTTTTTTAAAAGATATTTTAAAATATCGTGAGAGTTTGAGCCCTTAATATTAGTTTTAAGAGGTCTATCATCGCTAGTTTCGATTTTATATTCCTGATCCCATTTTTGCGTCGACCTGCCAAACCATCGAGGTAAAAAATTTATCTACATATATTTTTGAAGGAAATTGAATGCCCTACAAAAAAAGTCTGATTGAAAAAATTTTCGGCAGACGAGCCGTTTCAATGTAATCAAGCCTTGAAAATTGATGTTTTTTTCGATTTGACTTTTTAACTTTGGAATTTTGTAAATAACGAACAAATTAATATCTGAAAAAGAACTATACAGATTTTCAAAGGAAATTTAATGCTTTACAGGAAAGGTCTCTTAACATTATTGCATAAATTTACTCCTTCATAAGTTATGCACGATTGAAGTTGAAGTAAAAATTAAATTTTTGTTTTTTTTTCGTTTTGGACCCAATTTTTTTCACTTAATGGAACAAATTGATGTTATACATCATCGACAATTATTGTTCTATCCAATATAATCACCAAAAATATTCAAAATTCATAATATATTCGAAATCATTCTCGCTCAATAGATATTTTTTCTACAAGAACGTAGTTTTTCTGTTCCAAAATAATTTTTAAAAATAACAATCACGTAGTTTTTAGTCGAAAAATAGTGGATTTTTTTGGCCCAGTCTAGTCTATATAATTCAAATTCCAAAGGATTAGTTTATTTCAAGTAATTTTAATTCATTAGTTTATTATTTATTTAGTTATATTAGTTTAGACCAGTTACTTTACTTCCTAAAGTGCATCTTTAATTTCTCGGTGAGTTTGTTGAATTCAATCTTTAGAAATTTAAAATACACTTTAGTCCCTTAACCTTGAACTAAAATTTTACTTTGTCGTTGTTGCTGAAAAGTTATTTTCAATTCATAGTATAGTCCCTATGAATTCACTTAAAGTAATTTTTATTTGTTACTTTCGTAAACGTAGTGAAAAAATTACTACATCCAAGACTAAAGTGCATTTTATAATTCCTGATTTTTAGCGATTTAAAAAAGCTCTTTAGTCTCTTATCTTGAGGCTATTTTAGTTGTCAATATTGAGGATCTAACTGTTAATTTTAATCCTTAGGGATTATATTTACTTCAATTTTAGTATAACATACCTCTTAATTTTTCGTCATTGTTAAAATTTAACCCTCCCGATTTAAAATAATCACTTTAGTCTCTCAATTAGTAAAATTTCTAACAATTAAATTTCGTTAGTTTAATCTCGATGTTCATTATTGAAGAAATTGTTTGCAGATACATTGTCAACGTTTCTTCAATTTAATAACAATGTTTTGTCTTAAGAACGATTAGAAGCAACTTTCTAACTAAGTATACATATATTGTCATACCTATGACTTTAGTATTTTAACTACCTACCCAATTAAATGACATTATTCACTTGAAAACAATGAAATAAGTTGTCATTCTACAAAAACTAGTAATAGTTTTAACACAGACAACCGACAGAAATTTTCTACACTTAAAGAACACGAAAGAGTTGTGCAATTCAAACAAATTATAGCCTATATCACGTCCGTATATCTAATTTAATTAAAACTAAGTTAATATTTGCTATGATAACAGATGGTAAGTAGGTATCATCATCAGCATTTAAATTTGTACAAGGAAGTTCTACATGATCTTCAAAAGCTTCTAAATCGAAATTTCATGTCTTTCACTTTTAACTCCATTAGAAGAACCTGTTACAAGTAATCTGTTAAGAGTTACAAAATAAACATATGCAGCCTGGACAGCCATACGAGACGTATCGATCAGTATTCGACAATGATTTTTTTTTAGAAATAATTACGTAATAAGTCGGTTAATGTTTACAGAAGTAGATTGTAGATGATACTGGATATTGTTGAAAAAATTAAGACACCTAACTAAATATTAAAAGCGTTCGAACACTGCTGGGACAAAAATTAGTTAAAAAATAATCGATTATACGTACCCTAAATCTACAAAAATTACTCGACATTATTTCTACGTGCTAATAAGCATTGTAACAAAAGCCGGGATGCGTGGCAATTCATTTATTAGTTCAGTCAACACTAATTTATCGAAAAGTTAAGAGTTTTCAAGTAGGTTTAGCGTCTTCACAAGGCTGTCCTTCGGAGAAGGCTTCATGAAATTTAACAATATTTTTTTAACAAGTTCACTTAGACTGTCGGGGCCATGTGTTGAGCATCTGGTATAAAGAGAAAAATCGATATTTCAAATAACGCGCGAAATGAATTCCAAGAATAAGTTATTAGAAGTTGTTGGAAAAATAATAATAGATATAATAGCTGGTTTTTAGGCGGATTTTCCAAGCTATAAGAATAGATTAAATGAGATTGACTAATCCGTCCCGTATTGCTACACGGAATCACTAGAAGAAGGCTAAGGTTACTTGTAAGTCCAGTTAGTTACAGAATTATTTATATAAATGTAAATTCAGTCCATTAGATAACTATTAACATGGCATAGTTATGCCAAAGCGTCCTGATATTCAGGTTTCCCGCCAGTAAGATAAGAACAGAAACATCTGGACCCAAGAAATGGACGTGTCGAAGAGAGGTGTCGAATTCAGGAAAGATCTCCTAAAAAAAGGCAGTTTTTTCTTGGGTTTCACATTGAGTAGTTTACTTAGTTTTAGAGTCTCGGGTTAATTTAATAATGGATAAAGTCATTCCAAATTTTGCTATGGATCGCGCATTCCCTAAACCTCGGTACGCTGTCGCGTGTGAATAAATTAATTAATAATGCTGTTCGAGCCCGTTGTGTCGTTATATTGTTTGTTTGTTTTGGTTTTATTGATATTAAAACCCTTCCTGGAAGTTTTTGTGTTTCTTTCTTGTTCGTCCAACTTAAATGTCACCCTATACAACCAACCACTGGATTACCTTGTACATGAGCGACATACGGTAAGTGTCTGGTATTCATTCTCTGAACGTACATTTCTAAGTTCCCGCGTATTAATTAAAGTGTAATGATAATTATAAACTCCCTTTCGAGAAGTTAATAGTAAACTCTTTTGTTAATACCGTTATGATACTGGTCATAGCAGTAGATAGATAAACAAAGAAATAATCCCTGCGGACGTAAAAATTAGTTCGCAAGTTTGCCATTACTCCAGGCGATGCAGGGTCGGCCTAAATTTCGCGTAATAATTCTCCACTGATTTTTTGGAATACATGACACTTTAGGGTACAGGTTACTAATGAGAATTGTTTAATTTCACATATTCTATTCTACTCGTATTACCCCTTTGAATGATCGTACTTATTTCAGAAACACTCGGTACAAGTAACATGAAATATTGAAGCAAGGTTAGACGTTTACCGCTTGCTCTAACATTATTACTGAAGCCATACCGGCAACGTGACGTCTGCTGACGCCGTAGTCTGTCCGCGGATAAAAAATTCACTTCGAAGAATACCAATGATGTTACATTCTTTACTTCAAGACGTAGGACGATGGACATTCTGACGCATTATTCCTGGGATGTTAGCTAAAAGCCAAGCACGTCAATGCTCTTTTTGGCGAGCAAAAATGCAGGTCTATTACTCATTCAGTTCGGATATTCTCAGGAAGACATCCATATACAGCCTTCTACCACTCGCTCGCGTAATTTAAATGACAATAACAAGAACAAATCCAAAAGTATCTTAGATAGAAACGACTTCCTGTGACCTTGTAATGTGTAGGAAAGGTGGAAAACTCGTACTGTTCCAATTTATCATTATTGTTACTATTGTTCCACGGCGGTATTGTTCCGTTTACGGCAATTATTATCCGTATTCTCACGTGCTAAAATCTCAATTCTATCCGTACGTGTGGCAAAGTTACTTTCACTATTTTTTTTTCTTTCAGCAACGCGCAGCGCTTGGGTCAACTCGCTTTTGATTATGGTAGGACGTTGATCCACGTAGAGAGTGGTTTTGTGTACGCAAAAAAATTACTGCTGAACATTAACATGCAAATGACTTTTGATGTTTATTAATATACGAAGGATGGAATGAATGAGGTTTATAATTGACAATATGATCAATAGCTCACAAAAAAGGTTGAAATTTATTGACCAGTTAATGGAAAATCGTTGCAACTTTAAGTGGAACAAAATTAAAAAGAACTCAAGAATGTGTAACACTGCAATATGAAGAATGGTGGTCAAAATTATTTTTGTATTTGCAAAGCTACAAGTAAATTGTGTGAAAATATCACAGTACGTAATTCCGTAATAAAAATATCTTCATGGACATTGGTAATAACTCTACATAATCATCCTTACTGTCATACTTATTTAAATACAAACGTCAGTTTTGAGAACGAAAATAGATTGAAGCCCATAACCTTTTGGATGATTTTTTACCCCTCTGATTGAGGGTTGCCTTTTTTATTTCGGGAATAGATAACACTTTTTGGTCAAGACCATTTTTTAAGGTCACTGTAAACAACACAAAAGTACGTTAAAACGTTTTAAGTAAGTATACCGACAAAAAATCGAACTTTACGATAGCAACGTCGGTTGTCAGATGGTAGCACCAGGATCGTCCATTCCCGAAATATAAAAGGTAATCCTCGTATAAACATCTATGGTACAGACATGGTGCAGCGGTTGACACTTCTACTACGCAACTCCTATTACTGCGTCACTATATTTTATAATACAGGCTGTTACAAATTCGCTTCTCACTACAAGGATCTCGGAAACTGTAAGAGATACGAAGCTACTAATTAAATAGTTTGTTTACTGGTGGATAGACGTATGAAAAATATTAATTGAGTTGATTTAATAATTTTTTTTTATTTTGACGCGGCAAAATATTAATGAAGAGAGAGTGTAGTCATTTATAAATATATTTCCAAAACTGGGATGAAATAGTATAATTTTGATTTTATTAAATACTTGTATTATAATGCATGTGCATCAAACATTTAAAAATCAATTTCTAATGTATAGGGTGCACCAAATTCGGCATTTTTGTGCATTTTCCCTATTTTCCGAAACAAAAAAGTTATAAAGCATCATAGAAAACGAACAAAATTAAAAAAACTGTCTCAAACGAATCAAGATATCGAGATGCGGCTTTCGTCATTTAACTTTTCTCGAAAATTAAGTCCGCGATGTCTAAACCACGTTTATTCTACTTTTTCGATAAATACGAAGAACCCCTAAGAAGCGGCGTAAAATTTAGCCCACTCTGTACATGCCACTTTATTATTTTTATTTATTAAGACGCGTATACATCGCAGTTTATAGATTCCGCAAGCATAGTAATAAAAATCGCATTTTAGCAGTTTGAATACGCCTACTTGAAACATTTAAAATTCTAAGGATATTTTATGAAAAATAAATAATTAATGAACTATAAAACGTAGCTGTCATCGTGTCGTTATTGTTCATATTATAACAAGTTAATATTTATGTAGTTGCGGGCAATAAACAACACTGATGCTTCTATTTTACAATCCATGTGACATTTGAACTTACATCTACCTATTGTACGAGTATTTTATATTTTAACAATTATATTCAGTCTGGAAAAACATATATTTTTCCATTCTATCGCGCGTAAAACACCAAAGTACTAACTTCACGCATACTGTAAAGTACGTAAACTCTTAACTTGTTTGCAATAGTGAAAAAAATATAAGTAAAATCTAACTTGTTCGATCTGTCTAAAATGTACGTACAATCTAACTTTTTTACACTAGTGTCCACGTGCTTATAAAATCTAACTTGTTCGCATTAGTACGTAAAATGTACGTAAAAATCTAATTTGTTCGCTCTGGTATCTACGAGTAAAGTGTATGTAAAAATCGAACTTAATCGCACTAGTGTCTAAGGTGTACACAAAAACCAACTTGTTCGCAGTGATAGGTAAAGTGTATATAAAATCCAACATTTTCGAAGTAATGTTATATATGATTGTAAAATGCAACTTGTTCGCACTAGTACGTAAAATGTACGCAAAAACTAATTTGTTCGCTCTGGTATCTAAAGTGTGTATAAAAATCGAACTTAATTGCTCTAGTGTACGTAAAATTGTTCGCAGTAATGCTCAAAACGTAAAAAAATATCGAACTTATTCACACAAAGTGTGTAGTGTGCGTAAAATTTAAACGTTCAGCGTTAGTGTGAAAAGTGTAAGTAAAAAAAATGTATGTGTAAAATCGAACTTGCCGGCTCTAGTATACGTAAAATCGAACTTGCTGGCATTAGTACGTAAAATGTACGTATAACGTACTTGTTCGCACTTCTGCCTAAAATGTACGTAAAAACTTGTCCGCTATGGTATCTAAAATGTACCTGAAAATCGAACTTAATCGCAATAGTGTCTGAAGAGTGCATAAATACTAACTTGTTCGCACCAGTACATAAAGTGTACGTAAAATAGAACTTGTTCGCAATAATGTTCAAAATATCGAACATATTAACACCAAGTGTGAAAAGTGTATGTAAGATCGAACTTATTCGCACTAGTGCATAAATTAAATATTTTATACATTAGTGCGAGAAATAAATTGTTACAATCGATTTTGGAATTGACAGTCAAGGGATAACGATTTTAAAAACAAAGTAAGATTAAGAAACACTGTATATTTAAAAAAAGAGCATGTTAAGATCCTATAAATTATATGCACGTTCATGTTGAAGTTGACTTATAATCTCTGAAAAAATATTAACTTAAAAAGTTGCACAAATTTTATTATTTGACACTGCATGAAGCACACATAGCATGCGATTGAATTACAAAAGAATCCTTACTTTTTCCCTTATTTCCATGCAGCTCTAAGCTCTGCTAATCTCGAATACGTTATCTGATTACCACCGACAAAGAAGCCTAAAAAAAACAAGGTTGAGGTCCTCGCGCCTGCAGAAGAAAGTAAAACAAACGCCTCGAGATGGGATCAAAGAAAACCACGAGAAAGGAGAGAGGCAATTCGTCGATTAAGATATTTAGTATGGCCACACCCAGGCGTGAAAATTACAGAATGGAAGATCGTATGAAATATGGACGACTCTGTCGAGGAAAGACAACTTTCCACGGGAGTAAGAAATGCCTGACGTAGATCGGTGGACCCCCACAGTTCGAGAAAGCAGTTTAAAACAAATGAATAACCGCAGTTAACGATGATGACTCGATGCTAATCGAATATCGATAATTTAATGTTCTGTAATGAGGTACCGCTTTTTTTTAAGCAACAGCTGGCGTGTTATTATAAGTAATTGTATGTAAATGGCTTTGTTCTTGTATTTAACGACTTAATAAGTTAAAATGCGGATGGTAATTTTTGTGCTACTTCTCAGTTCGTACTACCTTATACACCATTCATGAAAAGTGTGTTAAAGAATTGTTTGTTTTTATAATTTTCTGTAACAATGGCTACAGGATACGGACACCATTTCAATTTGTGTTGGTTCTAAGTTCATTACAGACAATTTTGTGGTTACGCTATACAGGGTGTTTCAGTTTGAACTTTAACCACAAATCGAACTCAATAATTCAGAATTGCCTTATAAAGAAAGCGTCACCCTGTATAACCAGCCACTGGATTACACTCTACGTAAGCAATAGAGGGTAAGTGCCTAAAATTCATTCTCTGAATGAATTTCCCACGTATTAATTAAAGTACATATAATGATAATTATAGACGCCCTTTCGAGAATTAAATAGTAAACTCTTTATGATGCTGGTCATAACGGTAGATAGATAATTAAAGAAATAACCCCTCAGGTTACAATATTATTTACGAAATCGTTGGTATGCTTATAATAAATAGATTCAAATTTGGTGTGGTGTTAACATTTACACATATGCCTAATTTACTGTAAAATTTACAAATTTTTGTAGGTCAGTGGCGTAGGAATCGGTAGTAAAGTGGGATTTTTTTACCCCAACTTCTACGCCAATGACCTAAGTCAACTCTACGGAGAGCTAACCAAAATCCACGTCATAGCGCCCTTCGTGGGGCCACGACAGAAGAAAGACAACCGATCTACCTCAATCTGCGATAAATAGCTTTAAAAGAAAAAACGTATGTTTTTTAAAAGGAAATGTGGGTTATTTAAATATATTGAACGGATATAAAATAAATATTGGATAAAACTGGAGAAAAAAAAAACTAAATATTCAGTTTAACATATATTGCAGCATCAGAAACACGTGCGCAACATTGAGATATCTCAAAGTCTTCAAATGAATAATTACCTATCATGTAAGAAAGTAATATCAGATTTATTTATATAAATATTTAATTATATCATATTGGCAACCTTGGTGCTTATCGTGTGTTAAATAATTCTTAAACTACACATTATACGAGCAATTAAAGACTTAGTTGGTGGATGATAATATCCTCAGAAGGTTATGATCCATATCTTTTAAGGTTTCGACGAAGTTTTGTTCGACTTCATTAAGTTACATTGTTCAGGGTAGATGAGTTCATATGGGGTCTTATTTCATCTTTAGAATTTAAAATATTCATTTAAATGGTTAACATACATTTTGTAGTTTTTAACATGAGCCGAACTTCTTTTCCAGTAGGTTTCAAATTGATATTTCACAAAATATTGTCGATCTGGTGTTACTTTTTGTGACGAAGCTTCACCAAAGAATCACATATTGTTGCCTCACAATTGTAAACACTTATAAATTAACGACAATAGAACAATGCCTCAAAACTGACGTCTGCAAGCCTTCTGTGTTCCGTATAACCTACACATCGTGAGACAATCTATCGAAATTTTTTGAACAATTACTTACGTAGGTGTCCGATAATATGTGTCAAAGTCGAGCCTTATTTAACACGAGTTTTCTACATCTACTACAGATCCAGAGACTGATGTTTGGTAACCGATTATGAAACGGTTCTAATCGAAGATAAACATGTTTGTGAAAATTATTAAAGTTAAACAAATTTGCATAAAAATACAGCTTCATGACATTATTCCTATACGGCGGTCGGTTTTCTATATATAAATATGAAGCAATACGTGCAATTTCATATATTTATACCTGTTTACTGACCGTACAAGTTTCTCAGAAATATAAGATCATTTGAAACTTCTACAAGGTGTCTCAAAACGTACGAAAAATTGAAACTTCAAAGTCTAGACATTAAATGTTTTAAATATTTAGTTACTTTACGTTCTTATAGCGGATATATCCATCCGTTTTACATAACAGAGGATGTTTGGCTTACCTTGGAGGCAAGCAAATTTGTTTTCTGAAATAATTGTACGCCAAAACAAATTTTTTCACTTGGAACAGTACGTATAAAAAGTTCTATTAACATATACGCCCCACTAAGTACGATGACCTGTAAAAACTCTTGTTATGTACCCACTCGAAATGAGATTGTTAGGTAAGATGCTACAGTGTCGTGAAAAAATCATTCGAATACAGAGACAGCATAGTCACAATGCGAATCTTATGGGATCAGAACTGTAGCAAATGGATAAAATCAAGAGAGCTTTGGAAAATCAACGCAAAATTGTGCACTTATTATACTAAACAAAATACAGGGTGTCCCATTAATATTGCGAAAAAATTCAGGGGGAGTTCCCTTCACCAAAAATAAGAAAGAAAGTTCCTATAAACCTATGTCCGAAAATTCTTCGTTTCGGAGATACAGGGTGTTGAATTTTAGAGAAAATACAAGGTTTTTACTGATATCTGGAGAAACCCAATTCCGATTTTTTTGAAATTTGGTATGTTTGTTTATAAAAACGGTAGGAGTCTTCTGACGTAATTTGATGTATTTTATCTATTCCAGCTAATATGAGACGCCACTGTTTTTTCTTAGGTGTCATATTTATTTCTAATTATGCGATTAAAAATACTACTTTATTGTCTCTTTACTTTTTTTTGATATCTTGCTTCGTTTTCGAGCGTTATAGGAACATTCTTTCTTATATTATGTCAAGGAAACTCCCCCTGATTTTTTTTGCAATATTAATGGAACATCCTGTATAACAAAAACGATTTTTAATTAATTTGATCAATTAATTGAGACTGACAACATACTTTTCAACTGGAATTATGTTAAGGTTAGATTTAAATCATATATATACATATATTTCGATATAAAATCTTTTTTTTTATTCATATTTCACTGAAATTCATTAAAATATTAAATTGGGAAAATAATGACAGTTTTAAAAAAAATAGAATTAAGAGCTTTTCATTACATTTACACTGACAATTCTGTCATCCCTGATTATGTTTCTAAGTTGGCAGTACTCGCAATAGCCAATAATAGTAATAATATTCGTTATCGATAGCTGTAACGACGTTTCTTTTTTTAAGTTTGTTTGTTTTTGTCTGCTTCCATAGCTAGAGAGACCATATGTGTAAGTAGAACCCAGACAAGTACATTGGCTAGCTCCTAACGAGTAATATGACGTCACAACATGGCTTCCGTGAGTTTTCCCGAGATCCGTTTTCATTAATTATTTTAAGGACAACAATTGTTGAAAAACAAATCTGATTTTCTGCACATTCGCAAAAATATGCTAAATGAACCTATTCTAACTTTTTAAAAATTACCACGCTTTCTAATGGAATTATTCTCATTTAGGGCCAATTTTCACTTGGCTGCAAGTCAAGTATGAAACGTCGCATGTCACAAATGACGCTTTTGTGCAGCATGCAGGAACTTGCGAATCTAAAGTTTGAACATGCACAATAGGTATCGCTGCCTTGCCCTAGATAAAGTCTAGACACGTTGTGTTTATATTTAAAACCGGCGTTAGATAACGAGCTAAACTTAGAAGAGATATTTGAAAATACAATTTTTGCATATGCATAAATGAATAATTCATCAACGGAATGATATAACACAAATATTACAGCAAAATACAAATTCACAGATGACATAACACAACGTATAGGTAAATTATTTAAACACGTACAGGACCCTCAAACCCGTGTTTTTTTACTTTTCTCGTATCCCATACCAATTTAAAAAGGAATTGTACTAAAAATAAGTCTATAAGGTCAAAACTGCTAATGTATTTCTAATGACATCAGTTTTAACTATTGATTTATATCAGGATCATTCAAGTAAATAAATATCTAGTAGTCTTTGGGGTGAATTATATGCAGTGTGATTTTTGTATTAGATGAAAAGCGTAATCATCGCATGGATTCCAAAAGAAAATGATTCAAGAAATGATTAGTTTAATTTCCAATGCTAGAAATATATTTACAATAATAATATAACTATGTTTAAGAAATATTGAACGGAGTGTATACTGGCTCAAAACGTATATTCTTGAGAACGGGACTCCGTTTTCTTCATGTAAAAAATAGTACACAAAACCGCAACAAACAGTAACGCGACCTTGCGTGAAAAAAATCACACGTGCCTACCCGTCTGTCTCGCTCCTTCGTGTCCCGATACGAATTTTCCATCCTATTCTCGCGAAATCATAGGAAAGGCGATCCATTACGTAGTTCCTTATACGAATGAGTTTGGTTTCATTGCGATATTGGATAGGTATGCTCTGGCGACGCCTACCAGAAAATCAATTTGCAAGATTATCGATATGCCAGAGATTTATGCAGTAGTGAAGCTTCGCAGATGGTTCGGATTTACAGGGAATAGCGACGTTAGGACAAACTTTAAAGGCTGATTCTTCTAGTTAAAACAAAAGAAAAAATAACAGGAGCAACTTTGAAATTTCACATTCAAATTCGTTTAGAACTTGAATTAAAGGTATCCCCAAACCGATATTCCTTTGTACACCTACACCACGTGCAATTTACGATAATTGAAAGAAAATATAATGCCCCAAAATAAAGATGACTCCGATGCTGTTAAAACCTTCCTCTGTTAACTCAAAATATTACGTGGGTCGTAATATATCGTTTTTTTATTTGATAAACGCGCACGGGGTTGGTTAGAGGCTTTTATTTGTACATTAATATGGTCAGACAACTTAATACGTCTGTTCTTTTCAATGACATCGAGAGCTATTAAAGATTTCATTCCAATGGACATTATATTCGCGGAAATTACGAATTCAATTTTCTTGAAAGCATTATTTGTTCAATATTCCGTCAGCTAGATGGTGATGATATGTCAATATCATCTATCATCTACCATTTTCAAATAAAACTTGACTATAAATATAAAAATAATCTACAGGGTGTCTCACGATGAAGGCCCATTAGAATTATTTCAGAGACTACTTCGATTTGAATTTTGAAAATTTGGGATACCGGGTTTTCGGGCATGCCCTTCTCAACTAAAATAATGGCGTCCACGTACCACTTCCGGTCATACCGGAAGTCGACATCAACTTGCTTATTTTAAATGGAACATCCTATATATTATTGCAATTTTGGATTCTACGTGTTATTTTAGGTGGACTTTTATGAAGTTTCCCTATTCCTAAAATTAACCGTTTCCGATATTTAATTAAAAAAAAAATGGAGAGAAACTGACTAGCTTCAAACCATGTGCATTTTATAGTAAGAAAGATAAAGCAACAATATTTATAGGGGGGATAGCTAGACCCCTAAGCTTTACATTCATACTTTCAAAGTGGCTTAATTGCTTACAGGGTGCTAGAAATTTAATGCCGAGTTTAGTTAACTTCAAACCTTCATAAGTCGGTTTTTTTAAATGGAACACCCTGTATGCTTTTCTATATTCTGATACACAATTTTATTCTCTTTCGAACGGTATCAGGGTTCCCTATACACTCTTCTAGTTTTTAAGTTATCTCCTATTTTTGTGTAATCACCTAAAATCATGTAATTTCTTGCGAGGATAGCTGTGGAATTTTTAGCAAAACTTCAAAACAACTAAACTCTCACCAGTTATTTATTGTTATTTATTCACAGACGTTGCAATGGGATTCTAAGGAGGACATTTACAGTTTTTAATGAGACATATCCCAATTTTCCACCAATGAGCAGAATAAAGTTAAGAATAATTCTAAAAAATCAACTTCATATATAGTAATACTCAATTTTAATTATGTATGTTGATAATAATAATGCACAAACATAAAAAAAAATGACTTAAAAAAGTCATAAGTGTTCAATATGACCCCCATTAACAGCTGAGCACTTGTGGATTCTAGAGATAACACCATCAGTCACCGCTTTTGTTATTTCAGCTGCAGGCAATTCATGGAACGTTCTTCTGGGCCGTCATCGTCAGACACCCTGTATATTACTATTTTTTATTATGTTACTAACTCCAAGGCCTACTGAAATATCAATATTTTACATACAATTAGGAGGCAGTTAAGCCAAATATTTGGAAGAGAAATCTTCACAGGTAGTACCAATTATATTACAGATTTATCTAAAAATCTGGCATATATAAAGTCTATTCACCTCTTTCAGAATTAACCACAGGTTGTTTTAAAAAAATCCTGTATACAAATACACGCTTGCATATGTACACAGTAAAAACAGAGTACAAATATTCCTTTACACTTACAAATATTTAGAAGAATGCTAGAGTACAAATATCGTTCTTATCTTTTGTTTTATCAAGGTATACCAGAAATTAACAACGCTAGTTGTCTCATTTAGCAATCTTAAGACATCCGTACACGTAAAACAAGATCTACATAAGTGAAATTACATACAGGGTGTTCCGAAATGATGTGCCAATATTTGGAAGGGATGTTTCCTCATTGTTTTAATTATTTTTTCACAAAAACGGTTGAAACAAGAAGTTTGAAACGCGGATATTTTTAACCAATAGAGTGACGTTTTAACATATTCTTATTAGCAATTTGCGCCCAAGAGGGGTTGAAATAATTAACCTATGTTGAATTTTTTTTATACAACTTTTATTACATTACTTTTCACAAAACAAAAAATATTTACTGTATGCCAGTTAATTAAAAATTGTTCTGCTTTCTTTTTTTTGGAAATCCAATGGTTTTTGAGAAAAAATAGTGTGTATTATCAAAAAAAAATAGAAGGGTTAATGGTTTTTCTAATGAAATCTGCCAATTTTCTCGTTTTATTCTTTCCAGCATACTATAAACTTATTGTTAAATATATTTTTTTAAATTTTGTTTGTTTATTCAACCAAATTACCTCAATTTTAACCACATAATACGTCCTTGAAATTTCTGCACGCACTTGGAAAATACTCTGTATAATTTTTGCTAATTTTTATACATTTTCTTAATATCTGCACTTATTTTGACTACATCCTAAGACAGCTGCAATATTCCTTATTAATGGAACGTCAAACTACGTGAAACTTTTAGTTTCCGGCATAACAGAATCAAATAATACCACTTTTTGTACGGGTTACGGATGCCTTGAAGGAAACACGGAAAATTTCTCAAGTCCATTGAACTGAGCCAACTGAGCCAACTGAGCCAGAAGCTATGAACATAGCCAAAGAAGGCATCTCGCTGGTAATATTATCGCCATATACAGATTTTTAATTTTCTAATTGGCTAGTTCAACTGGACTTTCTCTGTCGATAAGAGCTACAGGTATACGGATATTCACGAGAAAACGATATGGAATCTGTGTTGAAAAAAGAAATACTTTCGCTTATTTTCTTGAACGGTTTTGGAAAAATTAGTTCCTCTGTACGTGCTACGACTGTAAGACGATCGTTTGAAAGTGAATTATGCATATTGTTCGCGTGCTTATAAAGTAAAAAGACCATTTATGGAGATTTTGAAGGATAAGACGCTTAAAGTATAATGTAATGTTTTTAATGGTGGCAAGGTGAGGATGATATATCAATTATTTTCATAAAAAAGGAGATTTTAAAATTTTATTATTATTATTGTATTATTACTTTTCATATAATGCCGAGTTTTTGTTTTTGATTTTAAATTTCAGTCTGAAAATATCTAATAAAATAAACTATTCACACATCGTAGTTATTTATTATATAAGTGTTTTAAGTAGCATTTTATCCAATAATGTTTAAACGCGAAAACGTAGCCTTTTGGCAAACAAAACACGAACGCAATACAATGTTTTATCCATAATCACATCACAATCATGTTTGTGAAGTCAGAATTATTAGAATTTAATAAAAAAAAATTCGCATGACTTGATATTTCTTACCAATACTCATTGAAACGTGGTAGGTTTTATTATATCTACTGGTTGCTATGGTACGTTGTTTATTATCAATTAACAGCTCTATCTGAATTTGGTAAAAATGCAAGAAAGTAAATGTGTTCCTGTGGCTGTTTTTGAAGATGCTCAAGAAACAACTTTCTATCGTCAGCGAAATCCAGGGGACATTACGAAAAAGTGTTTGTCGAATTTAACCAATGGAGGGAAAAACGGAGAGTAATGACAACAAACGAAGAAGTCGTGCTATCGTATTTTTTAAATTTGAAGAAAAAATATGTAATTTCATCTATGTGGTCGAAGTATTCGATGTTGAAGGCTACTATAAAGGTCTACAGAAATATAGGTATTGGAAAATATAACAAGCTTATTGCTTACTTGAAGAGTGAATCGAGAAGATACAAAGCAAAAAAGCTGCAGTATTGGAGAGAGCACATATTGAAGAATTTTTGACTGAGGCTTCCGATAAAGAATATTTAATGATTAAGGTAATATCTCTTTACCTTTTACATGTTGTTAGGTACATAGTGAACTTTGAATTATTTTAGGTTGCACCAACGAATTGTAACCACTAGAAGGAGCTTTGGATGTATTTGTTTGCGAATGTACATAAACAAATCAAACTTCAGGAGACACAAATTTCTATTGGTCGAATTAATAGTCCCGCCTACGTTTGCATTTCGATGATTGTCGATGACATCTGTCAAAGAAAAAGTGCGTAACCGCTATTAACGTATTTGAGTTTATTTGTGTTTAGTGTGGCATTTTCCTCTTATTGTTGTGTAGTTTTTATGTATGGACATTTATTTAGTGCTAAGACATGGTTAGAAAGTGGGTTATTTGTAGTTTTATTTAAAAAAGGCGGACAGCTGTCTTTTGACAGGTAAGTAAACAAGCAACATGGGCGGCGTTTGAGGAATTACATAAGGGTGTTTTACATTTAGTACTTAATTAGCAGTGATAAAATACTGACTAAATCATTATCTAAATTATTAAAAAGATATATTTTTTAATTGTTCAACTTATTTTTTCCTGTTTCAGTAATATTATAAGTATATTATGAGTAATACCTGTATTTTTTAGATTTCCTAAGAATCTGGAACGGAGAAATTTGTGGAAGCTCTCCCTAGGTGATGTCAATATTACCGACAACATTTTTGTTTGTTCTGATCATTTTGCGATTAATGATTTTCTGACAAAGCCATCAGGTATAAAGTACTTGTGAGAGATAGCTATTCCAATAATAGCTTCTACTTATAGCAGGTAAAATAACTTTTATATTGATTAAAATATACAAGTAAAAAGCCTTTACAGTTACCTAGTACCTCTTTACCTTTTTATTTAATTTTTATAGATCAGACAGTTCTAATAAGGAAAATATTTCTCTAAATGATGTTCTTACACAGTCATTGCACTTGCCGCAACAAAAACCAGAAAATATATCTACATGTTCATCGTCATCGACACTGAGTGCTCAATCAGGCTTGTTATCTACTACAAATAAGGCTACAGATCTTTCTGAAATATATTTGAAATTTGGTGACACATCACCAAAACATTGATCAACTTTAACTGCATCAGAAATAGGAATGGATTCACCCAATCGTAATAAAATTATAAACGTGAAGTAAGTTATAAAAATATAATTAACAAATTATATATCCTTTGTATAGTATCTACAACTAATACCCTATAATTTTGCTATCTGCTTACCTATCTAACATTTTTTTTATTCAGTACATTTTAAAAAATACCAAGAAAATTCTACCTGTTACCTATTTATATATTACTATTTTATTTTATATAAACACTACCGTAAGTGTTTATATAAAATACATCTGGAATAGATAATTCATCATTTTTAGGAAAAGGCCTTATCCACGATATTTTGGAGAATGCCATACTTCTGACATGGATAGTCCAAAAAGAGCAAGAAAAAATTGGAGTATTTGTAAGAAAAAAATTAAAATGCAAACAAAATCCGAAGTCTGCAGCAGGCAAAGAGTCGTCTAAAAGCCAGAATTTGTAGCCTTAATTCTCTTCTGAAATTTTTGAAAAAGAAATATGACTTAACAGAAACTGCTCAATGTATCATTCATGTAAGTTGAAAAATACTTATTCTTTCTGTGTCTGTAAACAATATGTAATTTTAGGAATATGGAATATTAGGTGAAATCTGTCAAAGATCAAGAAAATGACAATCTCGTAAAACGTGTTCATCTGAGCTTAGGTCGTTTGCCTTAACGTTAAGCTTTTATTCAACAGATGCTTATAATTATGCAAGAAGAAGTTTTAACATGGCTTTGTCACATACAAAAACAATTTCTAAGTGGTACAGATCAACGAATTCTTTTTTTTTTTTTCTTAGGCAACAAATATATGTTTTATTATTAATTAAGAATATATTGTTAGGTTAAGATAAAGATTTTAAATACTGCTTTGTAGTGGTTGACAATGTTATACAATACCACTTGTTTTCCTAGTGATAAATGTTTTTTAATACTGCTTTATCACAATGTGTTTGTAGCTCACTTTAGGTATTTAGGTGTGTGTAATGTACTTTTATTGTAACCTGTAATTGGGCCTTGTACATGTTAGTTGGGTGCAGTTGGGTGAATAAATAAATTAATAAATAATTTTTTATCCGTGTCAAAATATATCCCCTACGCCACTGCCGTTGTGTCTCTTTGGGTATACGTAAATATACTCTGTCTCTATCCAATTAGTAGTTGTTTATCTAGATGCTGGCTACAACTGAATGTAAGGTATTATTTTCACAAAGCTCCTTCTAGGGGTTAGAATTCGTTGGGTTGTACTAATAATGGTGCCTCTCGATGCTCCGAATTGACAAATTTGAAAATTAGAGACGTACAAATAGGACGTTGGCAGTTACCTACTTGTTTCAATACCCGACACCAAGACGGGAATTTCAAGAAAATTTACAATTATAGAAGGATTATGCGTGAATGCTGTTGAAATATGCAGAAAATATATGTCTCTGCGCCCAATTCGTCTAACACAAGACAGATTCTTTTTAAGATCAATCAAAAATGTACCTACTTCTCAGCCTGTTGAAATCAACAAATTGGCGAAGGTACCCTCAATAGTTGCTTCATTCCTGAATATCGCAAATCCAGAAGCATATACTGGCCATTGTATGAGGCGCACTTCAAAATCTTTATTGGCTAATAAAGGTGCTGATCTTGCAACCAACAAACGTCATGGTGAATGGAAGAGCTCCTCTCTAGCAGAAAGTTATGTTGAGGAGTCTATATCTAATAAACTTGATATTGCAAGGAAAATCCAAGGAAAATATAGCTGTTGCTTACAAGAAGAGACATCGGTACCTTGTGCAAATTCTTCACAAACTTCGGCAGAGTTTATGCGTTCCGAAAATGATGGCAACAATGCTACAAGGGTTGTTATTAACGGAAAAGAAGTTAAATGTGATGATAAAACAAAAAACGAAATATCTATTACTATAAATATAAATGTTAATGTTAATAAGTACATTTGATTTATTATAGGTTCATTATTTTTTTCATTATTCATAAAGTATCACTTTAGACGGTTCATATTGTGTAGATAATAGTCAACAAAAACATTTAAAAAAACAAGATGTGAAAATATTTCTCAAATGTAATTGACTATTAATAACAATAACACATTTATTTGGCTTTAACAAAAAATATAGTGTACATACGTAGCATCCTTTTGTTATTTTTGTCGCCAACATTAATCACTGAAGTTTTTCTTGAATTAATTAACGTCATCATTCATTCTGTCCCTTGATACAGGAGCGAGTATTAAGGCCAACTTTATTCGATGTCAAAATAATAAAATAATAGGGAGAACTCGACGAAAATTGATGAAACCAGACTGTTTTTATTTACATAAAAAAAATCTTCAGGGTGTTTTCAAATGAAATAGCACACTGGTGGATCTACAGCTAAAAAGAACACGTTTTGTATAAAAATGACCATAATAAAAAAAATATGGAATAACGGCTGTAATTTCAAAACCAAAAAAGACTATTCTACTATAGTCAAATTTTACTCAAATTTTCTACTAAAGCATGCGCTTCTTAACAATTTTTCAAAAATATCAACAATTTGGAGGAGGTTGAAATAAACACCCCTAAGTTATTTTTTTACTACAACATTTTTGTATGACAAAAACTGAATATTCAAAAATACTTATCATATAGCCTTGTTTATTTTAAAACTTTTACCTCTACCACTTTTTTTATTTAAAAGTAACCGTTTATTAACAAATAAATTAAATTGCCAAATCAGTCGAGGCAATTAACGTAAGTGCAAATATATATCATTTGTATTAAAAAAATAGAACACTACTAAATTTTTTTTAAAAAAAAAATCACACGAATGTCGTTCAATTCTCGTAACTGGTTGTGGAAATGGAAGCAGAAAAAGCGAAACGACCAGATTTCTAAAACTAGATCAACTTTTATGGTGTCAACTTTAAATCTACTGATACCAATACATATTTCAGTAAAAAACAAATCCTCATCAATCAATTAAAAGTAAATCGACAACATTCTCACTGCCAGTGTTGTTTGTTTAATAAACTAGTTAGCATCATAACTATCAAAGATTTATTGACGGACAAATATTGACAAAGCTTAAGTATTTATCTGCCGATTATATTAAACTCGATTGCATTAATGAAATTAATTTATAAATAATCCTTTTGTTTTCATATATTTTTTTATGACTAGAACAGCGTCGATAAAGTTAGCGAGTTAATTTTCAATAGTGAGAATTTACTGTACTTAAGATAAAATATGTAACAACTATTATTTATTTTGTATAAAATGCACATAGCAATGAAACCGGCCAGGTATAACACATGGCTAACAAAGTGTTAAGTTTCAAAACACACATGGATATATAAATAAACATATACGTTACTAACTGTTCCGTAGTAGTTATTTAATGCAGATGTCTTATCTATCTATGTGTTTAGAGAAACGTTTAAGTAGATCCATTATAAACGGACATACTGTTTACAAAACAGAAAACACGACTCCGTGTTCAATAAATTAAGATTCATTATGTATACACAAATACAGGGTGTTACAATTTTTTATGGGGAATAGTGTTTGGGCAAACGTTTTGTGGCGTAAGTTCTCTAGACCGAAAGAGAATTGGTTTGAAATTTTTCTGATTACATTGAACATACTTTAATTAAATTTCTTCACCATATATTTTCCACGGGCAACTACTACACGTTTGGCAAAACATGAGCAATGACCGTCGACATCAACTGTTAATTAACAGTAAAGACGTCTTTCAATAGAGTACAATCATATTATCTACGTAAACACTACTTAAAAGGACAAATTCCAATATCATATTCAATTCAGCAAGATTGTTGTTTTCTACGACTTCCTTCTGAGCAAAAAACCAGCGAATATAACGAAATACAATCTCAAATCTGACTAGGCAAATAGTAGCAAGTGCAATTTAAATATTTGCCTTTCACAAATGTACATATAAAAGCATTTTCGCGACATATTTACACTTTTCTAAAGATTAGAAGGCACACAACATTTTACTTTAAAACCATACCTGATGTAGACTCATTTCTGTAACGATATTTGCGCTAGTATACGAGAACCGCCATATTAAAAACAATCGCCACAATCAAACACAAACAGTCAGGCACTTTAAAAAAAAAACAGTACTAAAAACCACGTTCGAATTCCCCTGTATCACCTGTATCTAAAACATAGCCTCGACGCGTTGAACACTACGGCACACGCAAGGTGTAAAGGCATCAAAAACCAACTAGTGTGCGAGAACCCCGTGGAAGCCGAGGCGGCCATGGAGTGGACCCTCTCTCTCGACGTTCAACTATTCCACGCCAAAGCCAGCTAGACGCGAATGTGGACGGTGGAAGACAATTTCCTATCTCGCCGCTACTCCCGTATGCAGGTACGACGTGCCGTTTCCTCTGCACGGCGTCTACGTGAGCTTCGGAAAAGCCGATGGGGCGAATTCTTGGATACACGGTGGATAACCTTCAGAAAAGTACCGAGAAGAAGACAGTGGCGATCTCCAAAGGCAATGGAACTAAAGTGCATCCTTTAATTCCTATGGTAGGTATCTTATTCGATGCAAAGTAATAAATCATTACCTGTCAAGGGATCCAGTGCAGTACGGTTTTAAGGGGTTTAGAAATTGATTAATTTCTTTATGCATTATGAAGGGATGAAGGGATCAGTTTAAGTCTGGGACCCCTGTTCCTACAAAAATTCCTTTATTCTCATAAAGTATTTATTTTAAATGTAATTGATTATAAATTCAATTTGTTTTTTAAATTCCACATATGTACTACACTTTACCCCTGTACGCGCCACTATTTACTTGTTTTTTGGAGGCGGCCTCTGATTTACGACCAAGCTCGCCAGCTTAGTATTTGACACTTCGTACACTTGATGCACCTGGGCACTACAAATACTACCAGAACACAATGAGTATGATGCGGTATTTCAGATTTTACATTCAATTTCATTTTAGATTTCAAATGGTTCACCTTACGCCTCCTAAAAATTATGACACGATTTTCCTTTAATAAAAGACCAATTTTTTTGTTCTACTTTGCACCGAATACGATCCTACTTTAGTACAATGGTTCGACGTATATACTAAGTGTCTTAATTATACAGGGTCTAACTTTGAATCGGGACCATATTTATACGCAGGCTACCTTTGATCTGATTTCTTTAATCCTTTTTTTTAATTTATATACCCAACTGCAACCTATGGCATGCATTATTACTAGAGAGTGGACAATGTGTGTTTTTAACCCGAAAGCGTAGCAAAATTAGGTCAAGTTTAGATGCGTACGCGTTCAAAAATGTATTGTGTTTAAACTATGTAAAATATAATTATTATATAAAGCAAATATATTGTATTATCCTCGCGAAGATTTGTGTCCTTCATTTAAAATCCGTAAATCTTGTGAACTGGTAAAACAACAAGAGAAAATAACTGTTAATTTGGTAAAGAATGAAATGACACTCGTACCCATCTCTCATCCATCCGTCAATATCGGTTGCGCTTGTCGAATTCCTATTGGTCAGAATTCAAACTGCAGCCCTGTTATGAATGGGACCTGGATTGGACTATTCTATTATATGCGTCGCGTTATATTAACTCCTAATTCTACCTACTTTAAAAAAGCGACACTATTTTTAACTGAACTTTATTTAATAAATAGGAAGTTATACAAATTCTGATTTTCTAGTCTATAAAAAAAAATTTCCGATGCGTACCAGACACGCCACTGCGTCATGGATAACGTATCTATGTTTATGAATGACAGATCTACGTTCAAGGTTAAAAACACACATTATCCGCTGTCTGATTATTACCAAATCTCATGCGTCTTTCTAGGCTCATAAACGTGTCAATATCACACAAAAATTTAACAATGAAGACACATAAACACACCATACCGCCTCTTAACTCTGAAGATACTCCACTAAATACATCTAAATTTTATTGTAAAATTAAACGTTATAAAACAACACTACACTATCAAATTATAGTTCGATTCCAGTAAAAACTAGTATAGTCTTTCCGATCTCAATTGAAGAACCAAGAGGTTGACAGTATGTATGTACCAGGATCGGTCGCTGACGCAGCAACTCGGCACTGAAATAATTGAGAAACTCGTCATGCCCATAAAGGCGGCACAAACACAGCCGCACTGGGCCACCTGGCCATAAATTCAGTTGTCAACAAATGACCTAGTAGTGCAGTGCAGCAATGCGGAATTTGGTGTGATTCAGGTAATTTTAATTTATCAATATTATAATGTTAAATTATAATGGCATTTTGGAGACCTTTTGAAACGGAACAAAACGAAATTTACCATCAATATAATAAAATTGTTTGTGACGTAAATAATTAAATTATGTTGTTGGTCAAATGAACATATGATAGAAATATAGAAATTTTCTACACATATACAAATTATTATAATTTTGTACCTTTAGCAGAAAACTTTTTTAGGGACGCCTATGAAACTGATTAAATTTTATCACTAGGCTTTTTTATATATGTTCGTGAAAATTTACAAAAATCACAGCCTGTGAAAAAGAATGTTGTTTTAATGTAATCTTGATGTTATTGTTTTAATTTTATCGAAATTTAATTGTCGACATTAATTAAAGTGCTATTTTTAGTAGAAACGATTAAATTGTCACTTTTAATCTCCAAGGCATTAAATTTAACTTCCATGTATGTCATCTGGATTACAGAGTGCCGAAAATAGCGATACACCGAACTACGGATTTATATATAACTAGACTTATACCGAATTTGATCCACCCTGTACGTATGCGATGTCTGGGCGATTAGCGTTGGCGCATTTTGGCACGAGCTTTTGAATAAATGAAAACTATAAGGAAATAAGTAGTCTTACAGTTACGCCTAAAGAGCCAGAGCGAATTTTAAAGGAACTTGTGTTAGGCATTTTGGTCGCACAAGGCAAATACATTCGTATACGTGAAACACAACTTCTATCAAAAAACAAAGGTATAATATTTGACATTCCCGATATACTACAAGGTATTAAAGAAATAAATACTCAAAATTGGAGAGTATGTAAAAGATGTCGAAATATGATGAAAACCTTAGTAGAGTTTGTGTCAGTGGCGGCCCCTAAGGGAGATACAGCCCCATGAAGAGGTAATTCAGGAAACAGTTTTTATTTCATAACTTCAAAACGGTTTAATATTAAATCACGTCATTTTGGGGTTGTATTACTTTTATATGCTTAATAATCGGCATAATATACAAATAAAAATTTGCTACAAAGGCGTAAGAAAATGCGGGACCATGGGGCAAATTTTAAAAAAATTTTAGTACGCAATTTTTTCTACTTCCTGAACCGAAAATATCAAAATATATCATATTTTGCAAAAAGGTGCTCTTGTTAGATTTTAATACCATGAGCCGTTTTCTAGTAAAATCCATTTAAATAATTCATTACATGCTCAAAAATTCCTACTGCAAATTGTGCCACGAGAAAATTACTATTTTTATTTAATTTTCCTTTTGTACTATTATTATCGTTATTATAATTGTTATGTAACTGTTACTAAATCACAGTTAAGTAGATAGTTTTGTAGTAAACAGTAACATGCATAATTTTGAATAATAAAATGTTATTACTCTTATTATTTTTATTTGAAAATCAAAAAATACCAAAAAAGACCCATGAAACATAAAATTTTTATTGTAAATGTAGAAAACCGCGCGGATAGGTGATCCGCGCGGATTCCTCTGTATCTAAACTAGTAGTCCTATAATAATTTAGTTTATTCTATGTTTATTACAGTATCTAAATTCAAATTTCTTAGATTGGAATATTGAGTAGGTAATGTAATCAGGAATTGACATATACTTGACACCCTGTTAAGTGTCATAAATAGTAATTTTCTCATGGTACATTTTGATACACTTATTTTCAAACTCAAGCTATTAAAATTTAACAAGAGTACCTTTTTTATACAAAATATGATAAATTTTCATATTTTCGGTTCAGGAAGTAGAAAAAATTGCGTACAAAAACTTATTTCGTTAACACCTTGTATATCAAATCGAAAAATAGAATAATTTTAGTTATTTAATGATTTTAACAATTTTAGAACCTTCAATTTATTTATTTATGTTTATTTTATTTCAGCTTGTTTGACTTAATTTGATATAATTTTTAGAACAAAAATTGAATTTATTTGAATTAGTTTAAAGCTTTAAAATATGGGATCTACAAATGGTAAAGCGGGTTTCCTTCGAAGTCAAAAGATACGCATTAGCATTTTCTTAATAATGTATTATTTTACAATTAGTAGATTTGAATCGTTATTATGGTAATTTTTGCAGTGATTTGGATACGTATATACAGAGCCTTCATAAATGCCCGAGTCCCAAGTGACCGCAACCAAACTAACACTGGAGGCAATAATAAACACAAAATTCCCTAAAGACAGACGATAATCCAGTACAGCAATATTAACATTTTTTTACAAACATCGAACTTTAATAGAAAGAAAAATATTTACAAAATAATCACACTCAAAAGATATTTTACAAATTAGTAGGTCAAGCAGTTAACTAAAATAATGTGACTTATCTTATGCCACTTTTTTTCATTTCGGAGCCCCATTTTCAAAATACAGGGCGTTAAAATTAAAATTTAAAAAATTATTTTTATTGATAACTCCGGTGATTGTAGATATTTATTTGAAATTTATCACATATTTTGATCTTAAGTCGGCACCCTTTTTGTGTAATTTTGGTTTAAAATAACATAATCATCAAAGCGCGAACGGAGGGGGTTGGACCCCCTATTTTTTTTTTAAAGTACCTACGCCTATGTTTTCCGAATATTTTTTTTAGATAAAACGGCGTTTTATTCTATTTTTTTCACTCTTACAAGATTTTTATTTGGGGCCTCGTTTACGAGATATTGTAACTTTTTTGGATAGGCGACATCAATTTAGTCGACGTTAGACTTTAATTTTTGGGATTTTATAAAAAATTTCTTTTATATGGTACCAAAACTAACTAAACCAAAGAAACGAATTGTACAAGGTAAAGAACATTTTCTGCTGAAACCACACATTTTGATTTGGGGCTTGTACGAGATTTGCAACTCTTTTAGATATATTTTTAAAAATGTTTTCTTTTCATTTGGGAAAAGTTACAAATATTTTCATGTGTGGAAAATGCATTTAGTGGATAATTTCTTGATCTCCCTCTTCGATTGAAATGCGGACAAATAATCCTCCACGATTTTATAAAAATCTGTTTTATAAAGATTTCAAGACCATTTTCAACGTGTTTTTTAATCCAAGTGATCGTTAAAATTCGCAATCGGGATTAAAATATTCACTTTGGTCTTTTGGTACACAACAGAATTAACAGAATATTAAGAAATAAGGAACTATGAAGGTGATGAAACATGGTGTTGCTAATAACAGGTATTAATTTCGTTTTCACAAGATTCTCAAATTACCACATAAATAAATAAACCAATAAAAACATAAACAAGCGGCAAGTTATTTAGCATAAATTAATTCACATGGAATACGAACTGCTGTGGAAATACTGAAGACAATGAAGTCTAGACGTCTGCGTAGATCCATTGTTTTCCAAGAAGCCACGACAAATTTCGAATTCCTATCTATATTGCTGTGCAAAGAATATACTTCTGAACTTTCGAAGTACATTATTCTCCCTAATGAAAATACAGAATAAATACAATCATCATCGACCAATGAAAGATCATGAAAAACATGAGCATCCATCAGAATGTACCTTTCCCGTTTTGTAGAGAATTTTGAAAAAAATACTCCATAATTATGATTAATTCGTGTGTTAATAATTTCATAAAAACATTCTACGGGGTGTGATTATGTTTATAGTGCCATACGCGAGTTTCTGTACATTCAACAAGCGCGTAAAGTTCATAAAATGTAATGATAAATATAAGAAGTAAAAATATCACTTTTTCCTTATTTTGAATGTATTGTCAGCTTGTCAACTATCTTATACCCGGGAGAAAACTTGTATAACTGGTACAGTGAAGAAATATTATTTCTAACTTGGTCAGATTTTCTCAAATCCTCGTCAAAAGACTGCTGTAAATTTACTCAAAAGTACGCATAAAAACACCCCTTTAAGGATAAATAAGATTGGAATTACAACTAAAATATCTTTATGGAAATAAATTGCAATTTTAAGACATTTTCGCTTCGCTTTTAAGAAAAATAAACTTCTCTTCTTCATAAAACTATTTCCATTATATTAATAAATTATACCTATGCATCTTCCCACTATAAATACAGGGTGTTCCTTGAAAAGGGCAATAGAGGGCACTAAAATGAGCAACTTTTATTAACTGATGGTCTATATGCCTCTATTTTCGAGAAAATTAATTAAGAAAATTAACCATAAATGTAAGCCGACCCTGTGCATCTTGTGCACGTGCGTTATGATTTGCAATATTACCCGCGACATTGCCCGAGAAGTAGGTGTATCTAACACTACAGTGTGACGTGTACTACAGGAACAATTATTATTATATCCCTTTCATGTACAAAGGGTTCAGGCATTAAATAACAATGATTTTCAGCCCCGTGTGGAAGTTGGCCAGTGGTTTCAACATCGAATAGCACAAAGTCCGGATTTTACAAGCAAGGTGCTTTTTACTGTGTAACCATGAATGTAAGCTGACCCTGTGCATCTTGTGCACGTGCGTTATGATTTGCAGTATATCTCGCGACATTGCCGAGAAGTTTGTGTATCTGACAGTACCGTGTGATGTGTACTACGGGAACAATTATTATTATACCCCTATCATGTACAAAAGGTTCAGGCATTAAATAACGATGATTTTCAGACCTGTGTGGAAATTTGACAGTGGTTTCGACATCGAATAGCACAAAGTGCGGATTTTACAAGCAAGGTGCTTTTTACGGATGAATGTTGTTTTACTGGAGATGGCATACTAAATTTTCTCAACATTCACTATTTGTGTGATGCAAATCCTCTCGTTGTAGAGATCTCGCTTCCAACAACGGTTTTCAGTGAATGTATGGTATGGTGTTTTTGGCGACAAAATTTTGGAAATATTATTAACACATGGAAACAAGTTTGAACAATTTTTATATAGTATATTATCTATTGGTAAGTAATTCGTTTATTGGTTTAATTTTTATGATACTTTTAAACTAGATTTGAATATATTTCAGCATTTTCAAACACAAAATTTAAACCGTCGAAACCGTTACAGCTGGCTGCCGCACCATCGACGTGTTTAAATTTGTTTAAACCTTATGTGAATTTTTTTTACAAGCTTTTATTTAACTTGCCTTGTTAGTATACAGGGTGGGCCACCAGTAACGCCTCGGTCGCTAGTGACCAAACGGCAAATGTTACAGAAACGAGTTTAGGTGGGTATGTGTAGGTTGATTACGGCTACATTTTAAAAATATTTTGAGATATACAGGGTGTCCAGGAAAAGCGTACCATATCAAAGTTATGTTTTTTTAAATGGAACACCCTGTATTTTACTGCATTTTTGAAAGCACCGTAAAAAAATAGGTGAACTTTATGAAAGGTTCTGCATACCTAGGACTTACAGTTTGTGAGATATTTCAGTTTAAGTGAAAATGCAGGCATAGCGTAGAAATTTAATATTAGCCTTGACTATATACACTCAGACGTATCAAGCTAATAGGAGAACTTGTTGCCCGGTTTGGGAAACCAACTCTCGCCCGATGGGAAACGAACTCAAAAAGGACATGTGCGCTTGGACCTTTCGGTAATAGATGGCGCAATTTTAAGTGCCGATAGTGTTCAATTTGCATAGCCAAATTTGATATAGGATCTAAGCTCCACCCACTAAAGATGATTGGTTCTTGTATATTATATATTAATTATAGTTTAAGAAAGGAATTTACAACCCTTAATCCCAAAATAATAATCAATAATCAGTAGTCTACCTACTAAATATTATGCGAGTGAGATATTCTTGTGAATAGTGTGGTAGTGTGTTATTTATTTGGAATATTTATCTTATTATTTTATATAGACTTGAACATTAGTGTATATAGGCATGGAGGAAATAACTGTGAATACCTGAATTGTAATAAAACTATAGAAGAACCAGCGCAGAAATAACTTTTTCGTTTTCCACTTGACGAAAATCGACTAAAACAATGGATTTTGAATTCTGGTAAGTAGTTAGGTACTTAAATATAAATTATAATATCTAATTATTTGTATATAGTTGCGGCACGAATTGAATGGTCTTGCGTCACGGGTGACGTAACGCAGATGTTTTTATTAACCTTTTTTTTTGTAATTTAATGTAATATATACCTAGGGTAGACATTTCGTATACCTAATATAGGTACCTACCTATACCTAGTTTTATTATTCTTAGTTGTCAACATAATTTTCAACAGTTTGTCGAGATAAAGACAATACAATTTTTACATTTTTGTACTGTAATTTAGTGTAAATACTTAGTTTTATTATTCTCAGTTGTAGTTTCTTAAATATTTTGAATGAATTATTCATTTGTTCTGTAAAATCTTGCCTTAACTATAATACATACTGTGATAAATTTTAAAATAGGTATCTACATAAGTATTTTCAAAATATTAAAGTTGTATGTAAGTAAGTATTTAAAATAACTCAAAAAATACATAACGCAATAGTAATATTACTAAATAAATATCTATTTCCATTCAATCGCACTGAGAAATTTTTTTCATAGCCACAGCCAAAAAATTTGGCCAAATAGGCGCCAGCAAAGTTGTTTACTATTATAGGGAACTCACTTTATTATTCTAACCTTAGTTGTAAGAGCAGAATTACTTAATAAAAACCTCTTTACTATTATACTTCTGTAACTTTACTCTCACAGGAAAGTACTTTCTTGTGGCTGTAAAGAGCTTATAGCTATATCAGCAGAATACCATACTACTGCAAAATAAAACTATTTCATTTCTAGAACTTAATTTACTGTTGTAGGAACATACTTTAACACGAAAGTTCTTGCCAGTAGAAAGTAAAATATTTTACTAGTATAGCAACAGCTTCTTTTAGTAGGTGGAAGTAGCACTTTCCTGTTACTGTGAATTCTTTTTTCGAATTTTGGTTTTCAAAAAAATTCATTCGTAACAAAA